>NC_057807.1:571632186-571709334 GCF_018294505.1 Triticum aestivum
TATTTTGTGAGTACCGATCATGTGACCTCCCCTCCACCCTTCCCAAATTACTTTGGCACGGATGTACTTTTGTTTCCTTCACTGAGCACAATACCAAGAACCAAGATCAGTTGTTCTTAACTCCTAGTATGCAGATATAAAATTTCCAGGCATAAAATAGTTTGATTGCCAAGGTCAAGTAATTGTCCCTTCCCTTTTTCTGGGGATTAAAAAGTGTGGTGTTCAAAACTTAAAATTGGATAGAGTTAAACAGCTCTAGATTCAAGGGGTTTTGTCATACATGAGTACAGAGAGTTTTGATCATTTCCAAATTTACATGTTGACATCCAATTAGGCTGAGGGTAAATAAAGTTAACATTAAGTTTCTGATCTTTTTTCCCAAACTAATGAGACTTCCTCAGTTTTCTTTTGTATGACCCTCTAATTTTATGACATGTTCCCAAAATAATGAACCATTGCTGGAATATCACTTGAAGAATACCAACCTTAAGCTTATATATCTCGCGCCGTGAGAACGTTACCATGCAATCCCCTGCCTTGATGTTTGAGAAAGATCCAAGTGTAGACTTCAAAGGAACCAAAGGAGATAGTCTCTCATAATATTGAATCTGTTCAGCAACATAGACCCACCATGTTAGGATATTTTTTTTTTTTACTATGAGCAGTTAGGATATTTTCTATGTGACATATTGTTCCCAAGTGTTTCAATGCATCAGTACTCAGCAGAATTAGCACTAAAATAACTACTACATAGCATGATGGGCAGGACGAGTTTATAAACTTCACTTGGAAACTGTGTGCAATCGTACAACAGCCTCACAACTCTAACAAAAAGATCCACATGACCACAAACAGTTTTCATGCAGAGGTCCAAAATTAGTGTTACTACTTACTACACAATAGGGTTGCAACCTAAATTTCAGGCAAAGGCTTAAAACTGGTACATGACAGAGCATTACTTGAGTAACAGGTTAGAAAGCATACCTTGGGCACAGACCTAAGATAGACTGATTTTGTTATCCCCGATTTTCATGATTCCATCATACAAAATTGTGTGTGGAAGTAAGATATGATCAGTTCAGAAAATCACTGTCTGCTTGAACTGGGAGACCATTTGGAGACATGTGATGTGATATTTACTACTGTTTCATCCTACCTATATTGAGTAGTTACATCGTCTTACTCTTGTACAAAGAATTAAATTCACTGTCCATGTGGGGGAAAAAATTTCAATTTCATGACTAGTGTACTATCCTGGCAGAGGAACATAAGTGGCAACCTTAATACAATTCAATTTGACAACTATCATGTGTGTAGAAGACATTACATGCTGGGTACATTAATAATCATCAGAAATTACGTGAGTTTTGGTTAAATTACCGTAACCACATCATCAGTAGCTTCAAGCAATCGCTGAACAATAGGGACAACAGCTGGGTCACCACAAACATGAAGCTCATCTGAACAAAGCCCCAGAAGTGCACGTGTAAATGAACAACCCCTTGTTCTACAGCCAACCATCTACTACATCAAAGCAAATGAAATGAGAATTATGAGGAACATTCCAAATAATATTTCGTAGACAGTTGAATGTATGGTTAGTTGGATGGTTTATTGAAAAAATAGCTTGATAAGTCTCAACTTTCTCATCTGTAATATCAATAGACACTACTTTATTTAAATAATAATAATAATAATAATAATAATAATAATAATAATAATAATAATAATAATAATAATAATAATAATAATAATAAAGTACAAATATACATTTTCCTAGCGAGTGCGCAAAATGTGGATCACTACATACCTGAATTTCATCAATAACAGCGCATTGATACTCAGTCGTCACATCAGCCATCTCAACGGTCACTGAGCTATGCTTTGCACCTTCAATTTCTTCCCTTTCTTGTCCAGTAGTCAAGTTACAGGGGACACTAGCTTTGTTTAATCTTTCTGCTACCTCCCGTGCTAACAATCTTAGAGGTCCACAGTACACACCTACATCATTTGGTTAGAAATCAGAGCAGTCATTTAAAATGTATGCTCTTTCAGTTTGACTGGCTAGATCAAAACAGTACCTGAAGAGCTTGCTTCTAATCGTTTGAGAGCATTATGTGTTTTCCCACTGTTTGTAGGACCAACGTGCAAAAATACATTGCGCTTCTTTTCTCGGGCATTTGGATACCATAAATGAGGATGCCTGTTACTCAAGATAGCACAGAACTTAATTCAAGTCTTTATGGGACAATGAGGAAAACAGTGTTTACAACATATTTTGGCACATAATTAATCTCGAAAAGTTACACTGTACTTTGGTGTGACGATTGCTTAGGCTAATTAAACGAACTAAAATAGCATGTGCACCACTGTTGTGTCAGTAGTTATCATATTTGAAACAAGAATAATATTGCCTACTTTTGTTTTCACTTAATTAGATTAATCATACTGGAAACCAGCATCCCACACTGGGCGATTGTTTTAAGAAGGCAAGAAACAGATTCCCTTGAAGATATAGTACATTGGTACATAATGCACACATTATACACTGACAAGAATATGGAGAGGAAACTTAGGTTTTTTTTTTTTGCGAATAGAAGAAACTTAGATATTAGGTAGTGAAAGGAGCACGAAATGTATTCTTACGTCATATCAGTGAAATCAAACTTCCCAGAGTTGTGGTTGCCCCTCCAAAATCTCAAATTGGCAGAATTGACCAACGGATGTAGATCAGAATCGGAGAGAAGGCAACGGATATAAACATCTGTACACAAAAAGTGTTACAAAAAAAAAAAAACCTTAGCACAATGGACCAACCTACCAAAGTTTTGGCACCATAAAGCATATTGCAGAGACTAACAGTTCACACTAGTAATCACAATGCAAGTGACTAACACACTGGCGAGCGCCATCTCCTGACTCTGCTTTTTCTAGCTAGCATGGTAAGGAGAAGCTGCATGTGCGACTGATAGCTCTCGGAGACAGTCCAATGTGCTTACAGAAGTGAATAATATTGTTCAAATCACAACAGACTAGGTTTCCATAGATGACATATTCACCCCAAACAGAACTGCTTCCATTGTGTTAAGCAGTAATATCATAACCCCATAAAGGTTATAGTCCCTCCATTCAAGATGAAAGTTTCCAAGATGCAACTCTGTCCATTATTTTTAATATGAATATGTTGGTAAGATAAATTAAGGTAACCTAATTGTAAAGTATCGAGTTAGCTTGGCTCGGCTCGGCTCTTTAACATAACGAGTTGAGACATGAACTCAGGTCTGCTCGCTTAACTCACGAGCCAACTCTGTACTTGTTAAGCTCATTACACAGGTTAACAGCAGAATATGCATACATTAAATCTGACCATCTCAGTGCAAAAAGCATGTATCTATACACAAGATGCATGGATGCTTATGTATGCCACCGTAAACATGAAGTACAGGAAAACAATTTTCCCCAATGTAACAAACAGAAAAATCAAAGGGAAAAAAATGAGTTCAAACTAATGGTCAAATTAAAAGAAGTTCGATTAGACGCTTTCTTGGACGTCTATTTTGCAACCGAGAAGTACTCTACATAAAGATAAATCCATAGCTATACTCTATCCATCAGAACAATACCCAGCCACAATCCCTCCTTCCAAAAGTGAAAACAAATTTTTACTAGGTATATTCCCCTTGCGTAGGTTCAGCCCATCATCAGATGGAGCGATTCAGAAAGAAAAGTCGCCTCGTCCATCTAGTTTGTCCGCCTCCGCGGCCAGTGCTGCGCGTCGGCCGTCGGTGACCTGATAGCTTATCCTAAGTTCTGAATTACAGACCTCGATCCCCTTCTGACCTCCATCTCCGCTCTCGGCCGGCGGTTGGAGTGGATGCATGCGGCATGCCCACGGCTCACTGACCAAGCCCGCCCACACCGGCAAGCCACGCGCCAGCGCCCGCGGCTTCTCCATGTTTGAGGCCACACCGCGCGCATGCGCCTCGCCCATGCCGGCAGTGCACGCCGAACCCAAGGTCATAGCCCACTCGCTCTGGACCCTGGTGTTGGTTAAGTTTGTTCAGTACACCCAAGTTGATTGACTGAAATTTTGATGTCCACTCCCAGTAGTGTTCACCCCATCTATTATTACGGCTGTGGTGTGTGTTTGAAACAGCAGAGGATGCAGTCAGTTTTTTAAAGAGAAGGGGATGAGGAAATCGTTGAATCTCCATTAGCTCATGATGATCTAGCATTGCTTGTCATTAGGGGTGGTCTTTTCTGTTGGAGCACCAAAACTAACTTACCACAGTTGCCCAGGTTTGTGTGAACTTGTCATATCTGATTTATTTGTACCATCTAGTGAACAATGATATATATCCCTTATATTGCGTGTATGACATGGTCAATTGGTCATCTCTAATTACCCAATTCTATTCTACTGATTTAGTGCCTTTTCTTCCATTTCCCCAGACAATTGACGCATTGGCTGACCCGACTGCTCCTCCAATTAAACATGCAGCATGAAGCTGACCTCCAAATGGCGCCGCATATCGCGCGCCCGGCCTCTGGCATTCCGCCGAACACACACCGTGCACGTGCGCCTGGCAAACATTGACGGCAGCTCACGAAACATCATGGACGGACCACGCACAGGAGTACAGACAGGACGCCCAGGAACCCAACAGGCCATTCAAGAAAGCGGGCACTGACCATGGCGGCACGACGACGAGAGCGCCCCCCGGCGCAGGAGCGCGGCAACCGCCATTTCGCCGTATGCTCCCCTCGATGGCACAATTCAGATGGCGGGGCACCAGAACCAGCTCCGCGGCGAGGGGGGTGAGGGGAATGTGCACTTACGTGCGGAGCACGGCACGTGGGGTGGGGTGGGGTGGGGTGGAAGACGGAGACGGCCGTGGCTTTCGCCGGGAAGCGAGGCGGCGCGGGAGGCGGAGATGCCGCTCGCGGTCGCTGGTCAAGACGGTTCGTCGCGTGGTCGCCAAGGCCGGAATATTCCGCCCCATCCGCATCTCGCTCGGCCCAGTTTGCTTCCGAGGCCGGCTTCAGGCCCAGCTCCTCCTCCAGCCCGTATCCGACTCGAGCCCACCTTACGAGCGTCGTCCGTCCAGTCCATAACCGAACCGGGCGGGCTCCCTTCGCGGCCCGGACACGCCACCCCCCATCGGCTTCGTTCCTCTTTCGCTTTCGTCTTCCTCTCCACCCAAGTCAGTCGCCCTGGCCGCGACGCCCCGCACCGCCGGGCACGCCACCTCCGCCGCCGACGCCGCCGACGGGATCGACGCGAGCATGTGAGCTTTCCTCGAACTAAGCAGCAAATCTCGTGATTCCTCCGTTGTTTGCTTAAGGATTGGTGGTGCAGGACGCAGGCGGAGGCAGATGCCGGCGAGGCGGCCATCCAGCGCGCGCTGCGGGCGCTGCGGCAGCGGCATCTCGTCGAGGAGGGGGCCCACCGCCCCGCCATCGAGGCGCTCAACCGGCCCTTCGCCGCCCACGTAAGTACCAATCTCTATCCCCTTCTTACTGATCTTGCTAGCTTGGATCGAATCGGGCCAATTTGACTTCACCAGTGAACACGCATTCGAGCCACATAAAGTCTCAAAAAAGTATGTGTTGATGGGGTCGGCTGTGTGAAGTTGATTGTTCCTCTCTCGCGGTGAAACAGTGACTGCTGCTCAAGTAGGAGTAGCAAAACAACAATGTCGAACAGTTTCACTCAGTAATCCACAAAAATAAGTATTAATCCTTGCATTTGGAGCTTCTGTGGTGCCTTCTGCGTGTAGTGACTGGTTTGCTGACCCTCTTTGTAGGCTTTGGAGTGGAAAGAGAAGGCCGAGAAGAACGAGTTGGAGCTGCAGCAGTGCTACAAGGCTCAGTCCCGGTTGTCTGAGCAGCTCGTTTCCGAGATAAACGAGGCGAAAACGTCCAAAGCGCTGCTCAAGGAGAAGGAGGCACTGATTACGACTTTGCAGAGTGAACTCCAGCAGACTAGGTATTGAATGTGATGGATAGTTTTGCTGCTGTGCTTAATTGAGTATGAACATTGCCGTTGATGTCCGGATGAAACTTTTGCAGCGAAGAGAACATACAGCTAAAGCAGTCACTTGAAGAGAAGACAAACGCTTTAGATCTTCTCATTCAGGAGCACCAGGCGGCTAAAGCCGAACTTGAACGGGTGCTAACAAAACTTAAAGCTGTGGAGCATGAGAACACGCAGCTGGTTGAGCGATTGATGCAAGCGAAGATGGTGGAGGCAGAGAAGCTTAATGAGGTACCTGATGTCTCTTTTTATTATTGCCAGGACTTCACCGTTCCTGTAAAAGCTATCGCAAATTGAAGATTGTTCAAGGATTGCGCTTGCCTATTAAGCATCTGTTAGGCCCACTACGATGACACAGAAAAAAAATCTTCTCCCCTGTTAACAATGCATATTTCCCTACCATAGTCCCCAGTGGATCTACGATGAGATACCTCAAGTACCAGCATGCTTAATTGCGTATCATGACATAACACAAGGGACTTGCTGTACTATATTTGGTGATCTTTTCTTCAGTCTCAGTTTTTATTGTTAAAATACTTCAGCTCTTTAAGTTTATACGATAACAGTAGTTATCCTTTCATCCGTAAAACTTTGACTCTTTTTGGAATTGTATGTACTACCTCCGTCTAGGTGAATAAGTCATTCGCGTAGTTCTAGGTCATCGATTTGAAGAATTAAATATGTGTTATATGTCATGAAAATTATATCACTAGATTTGTACACGGATGTAGTTTCTAAATATATATTTTTTGTCACATATAATACATATTTAGATAGTTAAATCGTTAACCTAGAACTACGCAAATGACTTATTCACCGAAACGGAGGTAGTAATGTTGAAACTCTTTTCGCTTCTTGACTAGAGTGGAAATAGAAGAGCTAAATGCTTACTGATTTATGGTTGTATTAGCTGTCAGGGATGTTTTATTTATCAGTATGTTTTACATAGATAACTGTGCCCGTAATTTTTGTATGTACCAAAAAAGTGCTGCTTTAACTGGTGTGGAAAAAATTGTTCAGGCCAATGCGATGTATGAGGAGATGGTCCTAAAGCTAAAGGCAGCTGGGCTTGGCGCTGGCGGAATACAACACCATGCACAACAAGAAGCTGATGGCGTCATTCGGCGATCCGAAGCTGGGTATGTTGACATCATGGAAACACCAGTGCCATCTACATGCAGGATCACCATCCGTGCTCATGATGGTGGGTGTGGATCTATAATATTCCAGAATAACACAGATAAGCTAATCAGTGGTGGCCAGGATCAAACTGTCAAGATATGGTCTGCGCATACTGGTGCTTTAACCTCCACTCTGCAGGGTTGCTTGGGGACTGTCAACGATCTTGCTGTGACCAATGATAACAAGTTTGTAATTGCCGCCTGTAGCTCTAACAAGTTGTTTGTATGGGAAGTTAATGGGGGGCGTCCTCGTCACACTCTGACTGGCCACACAAAAAATGTCTGTTCTGTAGACGCAAGCTGGGTGAAAAGTTTGGTCATTGCTAGTTCATCCAATGACCGCACTATCAAGATCTGGGATCTCCAGACTGGCTTCTGTAAAAGCACCATAATGTCAGCAAGCAACCCCAATGCACTAGTTTTCATCCATGGCGATGCCATTTGCTCAGGTCATAGGGATGGAAGCCTAAAGTTCCATGATATCCGCAGTGGAAAATGCTTTGCCACGGTAGCAGCTCATGTTGATGTCAGCTCGGTCTGTGTAACCCGGAACAAAAACCATGTTCTTTCAAGTGGGAGAGAGGGTGTGCACAAGCTTTTTGATGTTAGAATGCCGAAGGAGGTAGTGGAGATTTGTGGAACATTCACAGCTCCAAGTAACAGATTGGTTGGCAGCTGGGGCAGAGCTTGTATAAGCCCGGATGAGAACTGCATAGCGTCTGGCTCCTCTGATGGGTCTGTTTGCATATGGTCGAGATCGAAGAACGAGGGGCCGACCATCCTAGAGGGCCACTCATTGCCGGTTGTTACAAGTGCATGGTCTGAGTTTGGACCTCTTGCCACCGCCGACAAGAATCATATTCATATATGGGCTTGAGACCCGTGTTTCCTTGGGTCATTCAAACCAGGATGCGGAGCTTCAATATGGTATTGCTCCATTCTTGAGGACACTCATTTGCATGTAAATGACTTAGTTAGTGTCTAATTCAATTGTAATTATCAAAACTGACAGCACGGTACGGTCATCTGCTTTCCTCTCTGTATGTTTTTAGGGGGATTTCTGTCATCTGTTGCTGGTAAAATGATGGGTTTGCGAGTTCTTCGACACAATTCAAGTTTTTGTAGGGGTTAACATTTGCATTTGCGGATACATGCGTGGGTTTCTATTTCTTATGGCAAATTAGTGGATGTATCCCATTCGCCATTGCGAAGCCTAGCCAACATGGACGAAAATAGCATTGGCTTTATCTGGCTGTTAGATGCTTCCTCTAACAAACTAAGTAGATTGCATATGTATACACTGTTTTTTAACCCCGGTTGTTGTCTTTGTATGGGGCTTCAGTTAGTCTTGCAAAGGTTCAGCTTGAGATTTGGCAGACTAATATGGAGTGGTCTTATAGGAATAGGACCTGTTCGGATGCTCTCTGCTCCACACCTGCGGCTCCTAGAGCGGAGGGAGGGGCAGCACAATTTCAGGGAGTGGCTCGAACCCAGCTCCTTGTCTGTTTTGAGATTGGAAAGGTTCTGAACAGGCTCATAATGTTTCATTTTGTCGGATGCATGATGATGAACTAGAGCAAGCTCTGAATACTGAACAGTTATGTTTTTGTTTTGTTTTTGTGAGCAGTGCTAGATCAGGCGTCGGTTGGGCTCAAGATCTGGTTCTGTTCATTCCCAGACTCTACACACTTCTTTTTTTCTCGAGTACTATAATATTTATCAGAGGGTTGCATTGTGGATGATGCAGGAGGCCGTATGTCTGTCTGTCAAACAACTGCAACTTGCGTGCTGCTACATATGCGGCGCCGCTACATATGACCTCCAAATCCAAATCTCACAGCAAGTAAAAAAATGTTTCCCATGAACATATCACCATCAAATCAACAAATATATATATACACTCCCTCTGTAAAGAAATATAAGATTTTCTTTTAGATCGCTACTTGACCATCCTAGAATAATGTTACAGCACAAAGCGAAGCTAACAATCCTCTAAAATCCCTGCCCAGTTGCTCTACTCTCGCTGTCACCGGTCATCACATAATGTATAAATTTGTTCTTCACAACCCACTTGATCCATCTATCTGCCCTGCGAGAAAGTGGGCTGAGAAGAACTCATTAGATTCCCACCACGGACACGGTCCACATCAGCCGAGTGCATTGATCACCAGAAAGAAACCGAGAAAGAAAAATTGGTGATGGGGAGGCGGAGTGGGCATCAATTCCATCGGCGTCACGAAAAAGAAACTGAAACACAAGTCGAGACGGGAGGGGGGAGGCGATCGGATCGGATCAGATGAGACGAGAGGGGACGGGGCCCACCGCCGCAGTGGTTAGCTGCAACCGTATGCCAAATCCGGGCCCCTGACTAGGACAAGGCACCACCGTGCTCGAGTGGCCAGGGCCCGGCGCAGGGGACATCAATCATTGCCATGGCCCATGGCCCTGGCCCTATTTTCTGCTGCTACTGCTGCTGAAGAAACCGCCAATTATTGGAGATGCAGTGAGCATCTTGCAGCAAGGCTAGGTGAGGTAGAGTAGAGTAGAGTAGAGGAGTTGATTGATTGCAACTAGCTTCATCGGAAATGGTTCCAAGATTCTCATCACAGGCTCTGACAACCGAGAAATTCAGTGCATTTTCAACGTTCAATTCATTCCGGAAGCAACTATTCTGATCGCAGGCTCTGGCCAGGGATTGAGAAATTCGGTGCATTTTCAATGATCAATTCATTCATAAGCTAGTACTAATTTTACATGCTCGGATGTGATCTTACTCTGGTACAAACATGTTGTTGGAGCAAAGGCATGGAATTCCTATATTACAGACAAAACCCAATCCGTTTGATCATCTGATCGAGGAGGCATCTGCCTGATCATCTCATCAAGA
Source organism: Triticum aestivum (assembly GCF_018294505.1). Taxonomy (NCBI): domain Eukaryota; kingdom Viridiplantae; phylum Streptophyta; class Magnoliopsida; order Poales; family Poaceae; genus Triticum; species Triticum aestivum. The sequence goes on from NC_057807.1 coordinate 571,642,292, forward strand.
TCGATCGATCCAAGAACAAAATACTGACAGCATCGACAAGACTTACTACTTTACCGGAGCACGCACGCACGCACGCACGCATCATGGGGGAATTGCTACTATGGGGTGGCATGGGCATGGCGTCACAGGCTGAGGAAGCCTCTGCCCTGGCGCGCCGGCACCGGCGCCGGCGGCGGGCTCTCCGCCACGCCGTCGCCCTCCACGACGCGGTCGCCGAAGATGTGCACCGTCCTCGGGTTGGGCCCGCGGGAGATGACGCAGGTGTAGTCCTCGGACGCCGGCCCGTCGTCCTCCTCCGCCGCCGCCCCCGCGCGGGCGGAGCGCAGCGGCAGCCACGAGCTCTTGTTCTTGACGCCGAACTCCACGCGCCGGTCCAGGGAGGACGAGCGCACCAGGGCCGGCGCCTGCGCCCTCACGGCGCCCCGGAGGACGTTCTTCCTCCGCTGGGCCTCGTGGGCGCAGTCCAGCACGTCGGCGAGCCCGTGCGGGCCCGCGCACCCGTCGCACCAGGGCCGGCGCTTGCCCCCTCCGGCGTCCACGGCCGGGCCGGGCGACCCGAAGGCCGCCGACGCGTCCAGCACGGAGGTCGGGCTCATGGCGTAGGCGGACAACGCCTCTGGGTCCCGCGCGGGGCTCCCGATGACGACCGCGGCGCGGCCGCCGGCGGGGAGCGACGACGAGTGCAGCAGCCTCGGCGCGGCGAACGACGGCGCGCGAGCAGCACCCTTGCCACCTCCGCCGGCGTCGCACGAAGCCGTGGGCGAGCTGCCGGCGTGCTGCGCGGCGCCGTTCATGGACCTGGACCTCCTCCTGAGGATCATCTCCTGGACCTTCGATCTGAACATGTCAAGAGCCAGCCTGACAGAGCAGCCAAATCCCGACGCTTCCCTCCCGGAGAGAGCCGATCAGCGGCTTGCAGCAGAGAAGAGCAAGCAAGCTCGAGCTCGCTGGTGAATGGGGGCGAGCGGGTGTCACCGGGCGAGAAGAAGACGAGAGGAGGTGGGGAGAGAGAGAGAGAGAGAGAGAGAGGTGTGGGAGAGGGCAATGGGGGCGGGTGGTGATCTTAAAGAAGGGCCGGGCCGGGCTCCCCCTCTCGCACTCCACTGATGTCATCGTTGGTTTGGTTTGTGTGTGCTCTGCTTGCTTCCAAAACTGCAGGTCCTTATCTTCAGTTTTACCACTGCCAATAATATTTCCCTTTTCTTTTATTTTCCTGATTGAAGAGAGTTTGAGATTGTTCGCACACGAACACGTCACCGTGTACCTCCAACGCCGAGGGTGATGCACCGCAACTCACGTCGAAGGAGACCTGCCGGAAGCGCGATACGCAAGACAATCCGGCAGGCGCTTTTGTAGACCCGAAACCCCACACGCCCGGGAGGGACCTCGTCAGGGCGTGCGGTGGCTATGGGTTGCCCTAGGTCGACCTGATCGCCCCTAGGGCCTCGTGGATCGCCGCTCTGCAATAAAAAGAACAGACGAAGAACGAGGAAGAAGAAGAACAAGGGAGAAGGAAAAGTAAAGGTAAAAAGTGTAAATATATTTGTTCGATTGTGTGTTGTTCAATCGGCCATCACCCCTCAGGTACATAAGAGGCGGCTGGACTTCCCGTGCAAGGAAAAGGCTTGGATTCACGTCCAAAACCCTAGTCAAATTCGGATTGGTTTTGTCCGAACTTTCCAAAACTGTTCGGTTTAAACTGGCTGCACCTTGCGGGTAACTTTTGAGGTGGTAAACGACCTTGGATGAAAACGAGCCCAAAAACAATCTTGACCGTTTCGACGAGACGAACAACTTTTATGTTGAACGTTTTTTTATTAGAGTTCATCTTGAGGGTCAAATCGCTCGTGCAACACAGGCCGTTATTCGCGCTACCCATCAGACAGGGTGTCTGGTGGGGCGCGCCACTTTTGGCTTGTGATAGTGTTGTATTCGGATGGCTCTAACTTTTATATATGAACTCGGATTGGAATGATTCTTATATCAAAATCGATCGTTTCGACGAGACGAAGACAATCCATGTAGATCATTTTTCCGTACAAGGCAGTTTTGGGGGCGTAATGTGTCGAATAGTGTTCTGAATACAAAATCTCAGTATTTCGAACACAACTTCGGCCTTCGAGATGAGATCAGATGGCGATGGCCCAAACTTGAAAGATGTTCGTATCGACAATACGAAACTTTTTCATGTAGAATACTTCTCTATTTGAGGCCATTTTAAATAAGTTCTTGACTGTGCCAAAATCTGGTGTCAACACATGCCCCCCTGTTTTTCGGCAAAGCCTGTGTGCCGAAAAATAACTTGCACATAGCTTGCTTTAAGGACAATGTCAACACTCCATCGGCCGTTTTGGCATATTCTTAGGATGATAAGTTTATATCGGCCATTGCTTGTGTGAATATTTTGACGCAAGCTTGGGTGAAACTTTCTCAACTTCCTTAACAATCCGATGATAAAGTCCCATAGATATGTATCTCAAGGTCATCCTCGGAACAATATTATTCACCCTTTTGCTAGGATTTTGCTGATGATCAATAATAAACTTTCTCCAATCCTTACTTCGCCTGCATAAAAGTTTCATTAGTGGCCGAAGCGGTGGGCTTCGGTTCAGCCTTACCTATGTTGACAAGACCTAGCATCGGCTATTGATAGAAATAATACAATACACCATGGTTAACATAGTAGCTAGATGCTTGCTGTGCCAACTCTTTCGAATTGTCATGTCTAGATATATGAAGGATATTAAAGCAACCCAAGGTAAATTTTGCATCTAGACATATCCCAAGATAAACTATAAGTGATTCGTCAAAACATTGATAACCCTTATATATTTGTTGCACTACTTATAACGAATCACTGAAAGCCTCAATCTGTATAGCACCTACAGCAACCAAAAGCTCCAAACCGAATAAATTTTCATATTCGGCTTTTATTATTGTGCAAACATATTTTAAGTTGTATGAGGCTTGTTTTGGTCTCCTATTGAACTAAGGACGATGTTTGGATACCACACCGACCATGCATTGACATAATCTTAGGACGATAGATAAATATCGACCATTACCATGTAAACTTCATTCGAAGCACATATAGCCGAAATAAACAAACGAAATGACAAATCAAGTATTTCGGCCCTTTGGATCAGCAACAAACTTGTAGCTAATCAAATGTATAGTGATTTGGCAATACCCTTTCATGATGTAAGAAATTATATTGCATCCATGGATTAAAATAAGCCCATTGAGGGTTACCAATCATACCTGATGACGAATTCCATGGCATAGGCATTAATGGCATAGTTGCAGAATATGGATAATGTGTAGACCAAAGATGTTGAAACCTTCGGCTTGGTCCTTCGTAGTTTTCACACTTTTCCTTTTTCACCTTTGCCGCACTTCTTGTAATGGAAGCTTGCACATAATTCTTATTTTGAGCACTTCCTTTGGGAACCCATGCCATGTTCCTTTCTTCAAGTTCTTGTGCACTAAGTTTTTGTAATTTCTTCTTTTGCCAATACGATAAGCCAAGCGGGCATCTCGGCTGTGATTCTGTTTTGACCAATGGCAATTCCTTTTTGGCCTTGTGCACTCTCAAATTCTTTTCTTCAGATTTGGCACTTCGATTCTCAATAATTGGTTGCTTTGTCTCATTGCCTTTAGTAGCCAATGTCAACACTTTAATTGGCTCTTTTTCATTTAAGATCAAATCTGAAATTGCACTCTTACGACCATCTCTCTTAATGCGGTAAACCTGCTTGACCACCTCTTTCTTCTTCCTTGAGCTCTGGACCGATTCCTTATGATTGAAACGGTCTTTGAAGCGTGATTGTTCAAATGTTGATCTTCTTGGAGCTGCATAGTATTGGTGAGATGGTCTAGAATAAGATGGAGAATGTGCCCTTGTATCATACCTGTCCCATGATGAATATGTATCTATATGAGCATAGGGAGGCATCCACGGCATTGGCATTGGCGGCCCAAAATAAGGATATGAACATGTTGCATTAAAATTATCATTTTGCCAATACCGATCCTCATATTTGCGCCTTGGGGGTGACCTTGGTTTCTTTGCATGATTTGACCGATAAGCATCCTTCTCTTCACTCTTCTTTTGATATTTATCCAATAGTTCAGCGAAGGTGACTTTTGATCTCTTACACTTGCGCTTATTTCGGCCTTTGTTTTCTTCTGGTTTGCTTTCATCGATCATTCCATTTGCTTGTTGCCCCCCAGTCCTTGGCGTCTCCATTGTAGCTTCGATGGAATTCTTGCCCTCAAGATTATTTTCATTATGCTCTTCAACAACTTCTTTACTTGAAAGCTTGATCCCATCACCTGTAGTTTTTACCTTCTCTTCAAATGGATCGGCTTGAATCAGCCGATGCAAAAACTTTCTACCATCGGGACCAATCGGAATAGACTGGTCATCTCTTGGTGTCTCAACAAATTTCAATCATCCTTTATCAATGGCCGATTTAACTATTTGACGAAACATGTTGCAATCCTCAAAATTATGCTTGGACGAATCATGCAACTTACAATACATTCGTCCCTGGACAGATGGTTCAACATGGTGATCAAGAATTCTAATATAATTATTTTGCAACAACAAATCAAATATTTGATCACACATGCTTGAATTGAAGGTAAACTTTTCATTCTCTAGCCGATCTTGTTGTGAGAACGGCTTTGGAGTTAAGCAAACGAATGGTTCAGATTTTGCATCACACCGTTCGGCTATGCATTGTGTTTTGCACTCTATCTCCGATGTCTTTGGGTAAGATATTATACTAGCATCAGTTTTCTCAACAGAATTTAACCTTGGCTTTAAATTTCTAAAATAAAAATAGTTAGAACATACATGTCTCAATTGAGACCAAGTGCAAGCCAAGTATGAAATAAGCAAAGCTGCCCAAATAGATATGAACTTTAGATAAAGCAACAGGGAAAGCTTTGGCGGCAATAATAAGTCATTATCGGTCTTTATAAATGGCACAATTGGTTGACCGATATGTTCTAAAACAATTTTATTGCTAACAAGTAAATTACCCTTCTTCATTGGTCTTTCAAAATTACCTATGAGGATTTTTCTAATAGATGCATCAACAATAAAGTTGTGACCAAATCTGAAAATAGGTAAATTACCCGCTATGCATACCTCTTCAAATATGTTGGGAGAGCATGATGGTGGTGCCACTTGAAGAACGTCTTGCTTCGTCTTTGGATGGCTCCCCAACACCTTGTCATCATCTTTTTCTTGATTCTGTGCATCATTGCTTTGAAGATCCATGTCAGCCGAACTTTGTTCGGCTACTTGTTCTTGTCCTTGAGGCTTGTCAATTTCTATGGCACGAAACTCATAGGGCAGGAAGTAGGTTCCATTGACTTCGGAAAAATCAAGTATGGTTGTTTTGCTATGCTTTCCATGCCTTTTCTCAATAATGCTTGCCTCTTTGGATTTGATGGTCTCAGAATATATACTACTTGATTCGGCATTTCTAATAACCGAATTTTCTTTGTTACCTGAATCAACAACTTTATCTTTTTGAATTTGCAAGGCTTCTCGCTCTCGTCTAATTTTAGCCCACATCTCAGCTTGGTGAGCTTTAAACTTTTTCATCTCAATTTCCATCCACTCGTCATGAGATTGCCCCCTAATACTTTGAGACTCTTTCGGCAATGAGGTGCCGAAACTTTGCGATTTTTTAGGTGGTACACTGGACGGTACAGCACTGGGCGACTGCATCATTTGCACAATTCTAGCTTTTACAGCAGCAAAATCATGAGGATTCCCGCCTTCTATTAGTTCCTGGCGAATAGAGTTGCACAAATCCCAAGAGAATGTAAGCTTGTTCTCAATTACCCAGTCTGGATATGGTTGCCCCCCAATGCATTTAGAATCTTTCGGCAATGAGATGTTGCCGAAATTCTGTAATTGTGTAGGGGGGACATGATATGCCACGGTAGTAGGTGAAGGCATTTGTGCTCCTGCAGAAGTTTCACTTATTCGGCCATGACCATGAAGGTGCTGAGCCGAATTATGGACATCAACAGTTGCGTATGGTGCCAAAATATTAGTAGCGTTAGGCGTAGCATATGATGTTTGAGGGTAATTGGCCAAATAACTAGTAGTAACATGACCAATTCCCCTATCCACCGGCACGTTTGGATTAGCGTACTGCAAGTTATTTGCCGATGAATAAAAACTTGAAACACTTTGTTGCATAGCATTGGAAGTTCCTACATAGGGTGTCTCAACTTGATTAACCGAACTCATCATGTTATTCATCGGCATATAAATTTGTGGGGTTGCCGATGCATGGGAGTTGGGATACATATGTTGCATGTTGCTAAAATTATATGAAGTAGAATAATGGAGATTTTGTTGCATCGGCCATTGCACATAATTAGATGCATGATTGATAAAGCTAGGGCTAGCCGATACATTATGCTCATTAGATAATCTAGCAACAACATATGCATTATTTTCATCTACATATGTGAATTTGGTATTCATATTACCTTTGTAGATTGCAAACCCTAGATGACGATCTCTTCGTAGCAAGAACGGGCCGGAGACCATTCAAAGCTTCGTCCCCAGCGGAGTCGCCAAAAAGTGTGTTGACACACGAACATGTCACCGTGTACCTCCAACGCCGAGGGTGGTGCACCGCAGCTCACGTCGAAGGAGACCTGCCGGAAGCGCGACACGTCGATGTGTACCCGCGGCGCCGAGGGAGATGCTCCGCAACTCACACCGCGGGAGGCCTACTTCCAGCGCGATACGCAAGACAGCAAGCCGGCGCTTTTGGGACCCGAAACCCCACATGCCCGGGGGGCCCCGTCTGGGCGCGCGGCGGCTATGGGCTGCCCTAGGTCGACCTGATCGCCCCTAGGGCCTCGAGGTTCGCCGCCCTGCAATGAAGAAGAATGAACGAAGAACGAGGAAGAAGAAGAACTAGGGTTAAGGAGAAAAGATAAAAGATAAAAAGTGGTAGATTGATTGATCGATTGTGTGTTGTTCAATCGGCCATCACCCATCAGGTATATAAGAGGCGGCTGGACTTCCCGTGCAAGGAAAAGTCTTGGATTCACGTCCAAAACCCTAGTCAAATTCGGATTGGTTTTGTCCGAACTTTCCAAAACTGTTCGGTTTAAACTGGCTGCACCTTGCGGGTAACTTTTGAGGTGGTAAACGACCTTGGATGGAAACGAGCCCAAAAGTAATCTTGACCGTTTCGATGAGACAAACAACTTTTATGTTGAACGTGTTTTTATTAGAGTTCATCTTGAGGGTCAAATCGCTCGTACAACACAGGCTGTTATTCGCGCTACCCATCAGACAGGGTGTCTAGTGGGGCGCGCCACTTTTGGCTCGTGATAGTGTTGTATTCGGATGGCTCTAACTTTTATATACGAACTCGGATTGGAATGATTCTTATATCAAAATCGATCGTTTCGACGAGACGAAGACAATCCATGTAGATCATTTTTCCGTACGAGGCAGTTTTGGGGGCGTAATGTGCCGAATAGTGTTCTGAATACAAAATCTCAGTATTTCGAACACAACTTCGGCCTTCGAGATGAGATCAGATGGCGATGGCCCAAACTTCAAAGATGTTCATATCGACAATATGAAACTTTTTCATGTAGAACACTTTTCTATTTGAGGCCATTTTAAATAAGTTCTTGACTGTGCCAAAATCTGGTGTCAACAGAGATCGTTTTCAGTTTTCACTGGCATGTTTGTGTCTTGTTGCGTGGGTTTGTGTACATGTGTGTGGTGACGGACCGTACCCAATTAGCAAGCGCTATGCACACAAGGACGGATTCCATGGGTGTCCCTGATTAATGGCAGGTGGATTTGCTGTCGACCTATGGGAGGTGCAGCAGAATCCGCCAATTCACGGTGCTGGGTCACACAAGATTCAATCATTGTCCCGTTCCAATAGAAAGATTCAGCGTCCCAAGATTAGAAAACAAATACATGGTTCTGTCTCACCACCAAACGACCCGTTACCCCTCCCCTCCCCTCCCAACACGTGCGTCCCTCCTCGTCCAGGGTCATCGTCAGGCAATCACTGCCGGTGGCGGCGGGGCCTCTCCTGGGCGCCACTCCCCTTCTCCCTGACAACGGCCTGTTCTTCCGAAGAAGCTATTGACGGCAAGGTGCAGCGAAGTTACGGCGATTGCTCTGCTCGTTTGCGGCGGCGGCGGTATGGGCACCGTCCAGTGGTGCTGCATTGGCGACGACGATTGCATGGGTGTAACATCACCGATTCAATCGGGTACTAATCATACACGCAAATGTGCATGATCAAGATCAGAGACTCATGGGAAGATATCACTACACAACTCTAGACACAAATTAAAGTCATACAACCTTTATATTACAAGTCAGGGGTCTTGAAGGATCGAATACATAAGCTCGAATACAAACGAGTTAGCAGAAGCAACAATATCTGAGTACACACATAAGTTAAACAAGTCTGCCTTAAGAAGGCTAGCACAAAAACAACAAAGACCGAAAAGGCAAGGCCTCCTGTCTGGGAGCCTCCTAACTACTCCTAGTCATCGGCGGTCTCCACATAGTAGTAGGCACCCTCGGGGTAGTAGTAGTCGTCGTTGGTGGTGGCAGCTGGCTCCTGGGATCCGCCATCTGACGTAGCAATCGGGTATAGGGAAAAAGAAGTAGGAAAGCAACCATGAGTACTCATCCAAACTACTGCATGACTTACATCAGATCTATACTAAGTATGCATCAGTATCAAAGGAATGGGGCTATAACTTTGGACTGGACCGTAGAATGACAGAATAGAGGGGAAAGGCTAGCCTATCAAAGACTAGCATCTTGAAGCATTAGAAGAGTGCAAATTAGCATATTATAAGTAAAAATTATGTTGTAGCATCAATCCCGGAGCCATCATATCCATTTCATCTCCAGTATCCTGTTCTAGTTGTATAGATTGGGGTACAACTCCGAGCGCTCGTTACTGTGGACACGGTTATTCGAATAGATTAACTTCCCTGCATGGGTGCACAAACTCACCCAACACACTCGATTAGCTCCGGCCGGGCACACCAGCAGATCATACCCGGCATCGGTTGATCAACACACCGTAGCCCTACACAGGCTCATCAGAGAGGCCAGCACGCTGGTCTACACCCTAAGTGCGCAGGGGCTTGGGCCCATCGCCGTTGCACTCCTGCACGTTGCAAGGACGACCGGGATCAGTCCTCGCTACGTCCTTATACAAGGCAGGTGCTTATGCGGGCCACCCGGGCGTGTGCCGCTCCATTGCTGACGTATGCGAGCTTCCGGAAAAAACAAACTACGCAGAGTGCCCATACTTATTCCCGGTGGTGGTCAGTGGGAAAAGGCCAGAGGCCTACTGGGATCACATATCCAAACCCGTTAGTTTCTTGGGGGCGTGCCTCCTGTCGCCCCGTCTTGAGGACTTACGGAAAGGGCCAGGCCCAACCCACTCTAGGGCGGTCTACCTGCCCGGCCGTGCCTCGTAATTATCCTGCAGGTACCCTCCAGGTCAACCCGACTTCAGTAACTCTCGCGGGTACCCCTCGGGGCCGACCCGTCTTTAACATGGTTCTGTGGTAAAGTCAAAGTAACCGTGTGTCCAAAAACACCAAGGGGTGGGGGTCTAAGGAATTACCCTCGATGGAATCCACTTGATGTAATCGTCAAGGTGAACTAGGAGAAATCACCCTCAAGGTTCACACTTGAGGTGTTGCACGATAGAGTCGTATCGGGAGTGGTGAAGAAGGGATCACCCTCGAAGATCACGACCGAATTGCTACACTACAGAGATATCATCAGAAGTGCGTTACTGTCAGATTCAGGGCTCCACCGACCCAAGAAGGTTTGAACTCTTGGGCGTGTGCGAAGATCTCAACCTCTCAAGCCTCGCGCTCGCCGACCTACAGCCTAGCCTCGCCACGTACACACTCGAGTGGGGAAGAAGATGGACACCGCCGTTTACCCAGGTTCGGGCCACCTTGCGGTGTAAAACCCTACTCCTGCTTTGTGGTGGATTGGCCTCACGAGGAGGTACGAGGATGAACTAGTATAGTGGATGAGCTACCTCGCGAGGGCTCGGGGGGGTGTGTGAGAAATGGGTCGACCCCTTCTTCGGTGGTGGCTAACCTATATTTATAGTGGCCTTGGTCCTCTTCCCTCAAAACTTAGGCGAGAAGAGATTCCACAACGACCAATTTGAAAGGGGATAAGTAGTACATCTAATCCTAACGAAAGGTGGTCTTCGCCTGCAAAGCTTCTGGTCGTGATGCAGCTGTGGGCTCGGCGATAACATCCGTCCTGCTGAGCCCATGGTATTGTCTTGTAGCATCGGAATGGAAACCTTTGGGCGATTCTCGGGAACCCACGCCTGTCCTTGCCTCCTTAGCACCAAATAGGAAATTGCCTCCTCCGCGCCCGCTGGCGCCCGCCTAGCCTTGGTCATCATGGCTCACGTCATCGCAGCCACGTGAGGCTAGGTACCTACATAGAAATCTCCACTCCTCTGGAGGTGCTACGTCTTGAGCTTGCGTTGGTTTTCCTTGAAGAGGAAAGGGTGATGCAGCACGGTAGCGTAAGTATTTCCCTCAGTTTTTGAGAACCAATGTATCAATCCAGTAGGAGGCTCCTCACAAGTCCCACGCACCTACACAAAAAACAAAGAACTCGCAACCAACGCAATAAAGGGGTTGTCAATCCCTTCACGGCCACTTGCGAAAGTGAGATCTGATAGAGATAATATGATAAGATAAATATATTTTTGGTATTTTATGATATAGATTGGAAAAGTAAAGATGCAAATAAAAGTAGATGACAAACTTATATGATAAGAGATAGACCCGGGGGCCATAGGTTTCACTAGAGGCTTCTCTCAAGATAGCATAAGTATTACGTTGGGTGAACAAATTATTGTCGAGCAATTGATAGAAAAGCGAATAATTATGAGATTATCTAGGCATGATCATGTATATAGGCATCACGTTCGTGACAAGTAAACCGACTCCTGCCTGCATCTACTACTATTACTCCACACATCGACCGCTATCCATCATGCATCTAGAGTATTAAGTTCATAAGAATAGAGTAACGCTTTAAGAAAGATGACATGATGTAGAGGGATAAACTCATGCAATATGATATAAACCCCATCTTTTTATCCTCGATGGCAACAATACAATACGTGCCTTGCTGCCCCTGCTGTCCCTGGGAAAGGACACCGCAAGATTGAACCCAAAGCTAAGCACTTCTCCCATGGAAAGAAAGATCAATCTAGTAGGCCAAACCAAACCAATAATTTGTAGAGACTTGCAAAGATAACTCAATCATACATAAAATAATTTAGAATAGATTCAAATATCTCTCATAGATAAACTTGATCATAAACCCACAATTCATCGGATCTCGACAAACACACCGCAAAAAGAGTTACATCGAATAGATCTCCAAGAAGAGGAAGGAGAACATGGTATTGAGATCCAAAAAGAGAGAAGAAGCCATCTAGCTAATAACTATGGACCCGAAGGTCTGTGGTAAACTACTCACAACTCATCGGAGAGGCTATGGTGTTGATGTAGAAGCCCTCCATGGCTGATTCCCCCTCCAACAAAGCACCGACGAAGGCTCCAAGATGGGATCTCGCGGATACAGAAAGTTACGGTGGTGGAAATAGTTCTTCGGTGGCTCTCCTGATGTTTTCGGGGTACATGGGTATATATAGGAGGAAGAAGTATGTCGGTGGATGCCCGAGGGGCCCACGGGACAGGGGGCACGCCCTATAGGGGGGGCGTGCCCTCCACCCTCGTGGCCGCCTCGGGAGCTTCTTGACTTGCACTCCAAGTCCTCCGGATCACGTTCGTTCGGAAAATCACGCTCCCGAAGGTTTCATTCCATTTGGACTCCGTTTGATATTCCTTTTCTTCGATATACTAAAATAGGCAAAAAAAATAGCAATACGGACTGGGCCTCCGGTTAGTAGGTTAGTCCCAAAAATGATATAAAAGTGTAAAGTAAAGTCCATAAACATCCAAAATAGGTAATATAATGGCATGGAACAATAAAAAATTATAGATACGTTGGAGACGTATCAGCAGGCCGCCTAGGGAGGCCGCCCCCTCGGGAGGTCTTGGTGTCATCCGCCTCGTGAGGTCGGGACCCTCGTGAGGGTCTTGTCCTTGCAGTCTCATAGATGGGTGATGTCTACTACGCAACCTTCTTCTTGTAGACTCGTGTTGGGCCTCCAAGCGCAGAGTTTTGTAGGATAGTACCAAATTTCCCTCAAGTGGATGACCTCAGGTTTATCAATCCATGGGAGGCGTAGGATGAAGATGGTCTCTCTCAAACAATCTTGCAACCAAATAACAAAGAGTCTCTTATGTCCCCAACACACCCAATACAATGGTAAATTGTATAGGTACACTAGTTCGGCGAAGAGATGGTGATACAAGTGTAGTATGGATGGTAGATATAGGTTTTTGTAATCTGAAAATATAAAAACAGCAAGGTAACTAGTTACAAAACTGAGCGAAAACGGTATTGCAATGCTTGGAAACAAGGCCTAGGGTTCATACTTTCACTAGTTCAAGTTCTCTCAACAATGATAACATAATTATATCATATGACAATCCCTCAACGTGCGAAAAAAGTCACTCCAAAGTTCCTATCAGGGAGAACATAAGATGAAATTGCTTGTAGGGTACAAAACCACCTCAAAGTTATTCTTTCCGATCAATCCATTGGGCTATTCCTATAAGTTTCACAAACAAACCCAGAGTTCGTAGTGAAATAACACCATATGACACACATCAATCAACCCTAATGTCACCTAGATACTACAATGTCACCACAAGTATCTGTAGGTCAATTGTACAATATGCATCAAACAACTTCAGATTCATAATATTCAATCCAACATAAAGAACCTCAAAGAGTGCCCCAAGATTCCTATCGGAGAAACAAGGATGAAAACGTGCATCAACCCCTATGCATAGATTGCCCCAATGTCACCTCGGGAATCCGCGAATTGAGTGCCAAAACATACATCAAGTGAATCAACAGAACACCCCATTGTCACCACGGGTATCCCACGCAAGACATACATCAAGTGTTCTCAAATCCATAATAGTATTAAATCCGATAATAGTGATACCTAAAAGGTAAAACTCAATTCATCACAAGAAGGTTATGATTCAACTATAGTAACAAAGCTCGCGGTACATCAAGATCGCACAAAATCAAGAACATGAGAGAGAGAGAGAGAGAGAGATTAAACACATCGCTACTGGTACATACCCTCAGCCCCGAGGGTGAACTACTCCCTCCTCGTCATGGAGATCGCCGGGATGATGAAGATGGTCACCAGTGATGGATTACCCCTCCGGAAGGGTGCTGGAACAGGGTCCCGATTGGTTTTTCCTGGCTATAGAGGTTTGCGGCGGTGGAACTCCGGATCTCGGTTTATTTCTGAGGTCTTTGGGATTTATAGGAGGTGTTGGCGCCGGGGACTAGTCAAGGGGGCCCACGAGGTGATGACAAGGCAAGGGGCACGCCCTGGGGGGGCACCCCCACCATTGTGGTTGCCTCAGGACTCCTCTCCGATATCTTCTCATTCCATTATTTTTAATATTTTCCGAAAATATTCTCCATAAATTTCAGCTTGTTCTGAGAACTTTTATTTCAGCACAAAAAATGACACCACGGTAGTTCTGCTGAAAATAGCATCAGTCCGGGTTAGTTCTAATCAAATCATACCAAAATCATATAAAATTATTGTAAACATGGCATGAATACATTATAAATTTTAGATACGTTGGAGACGTATCAGCATCCCCAAGCTTAATTCCTGCTCGTCCTCGAGTAGGTAAATGATAAAAGAAATACTTTATGAAGTGTGAATGCTACCAAGTGCACAAGTTTGATCAATGATAATTTCAGTCACTTTTCCTAGCATCATTATATATCATAACAGTAGCTCATATCATAAAGCTTCTCATGATCAAGTAACAAGCTATTCACATGTTAAAGCATAGACCATAAACTTTCTTGAAAACTAACAAACTATCTCAGTCATCAAACAATTGCAATTCATCTTATTTTCAGGAAGGGTCTATGTAAGAGCTTTGATTCAGCAAATCCCACATACTCAACTATCATATAATATTCCATGATTGCTACCACTCAAAGCATATTTTTAGAACAAATAGCATCCATTGAACACATAGAAAGATAGGGGCTTAATGTTTTGCCTCCCAACTTATTTATCATAGATAATTGTCAACAATAGTAATTCATGATCAAATATATTTGAATGGCCATATATGCTTAGATCTTTCCCAATCACCATGATGCTTGCCAACTAAAGAGTAGGTTGGAATGAGAAGGAATACTACTGACTCTTACATAAAAGTAAAAGATAGGCCCTTCGGAGAGGGAAGCAGGGATTTTGCAGAGGTGCCAGAGCTCGAAGCTTTTAAAATAGAGATGAAAATAATTTTGAGAGGTATGCTTTCATTTTAACATAACAACCAAGAGTTCTCACTATCTTCCATGCTAGACACATTATAGGCGGTTCCCAAACGGAGTGGTAAAGTTTTTACTCCCCCACCACCAACAAGCACATTCCACGACTAGTCCAAAACAAAGGGTACTGTCCAACTATCAACGATCCTGGGGGAGTTTTGCTTGCAATTATATTTGATTTGATTTGAGAATGGAACTGGGCATCCCGGATACCAGCCATTTTCTCATGAATGATGAGCGGAGTCCACTCATCGTGAGAATAACCCACCTAGCATGGAAGATACTGACAGCCCCTAGTTGCTACATGAGAAATTCGGGCATACAAAACAAATTATTATTTGAAGGTTTGAAGTTTGGCACATGCAAATTTACTTGGAACGGAAGGTAAATACCGCATATAGGTAGATATGGTGGACACTCATGGAACAAACTTGGTTCAAGGGTTTTTGGATGCACAAGTAGTATCTCTACTTAGTACAGAAATTTTGGCTAGCAAAAGATTCTAAAAAGCAAGCACCACATGTTGGAGGATCCATAACAATATAACTTCTATACAAATATACCCAAACATAACTCATTAAGTTGTCTTCCTTGTCCAACTTCAACTAATTTGATCAATTTTGAAAATAATTAATGGGGCTCACAATCATAGAAGATTTCCAAGATAGTATATTTATATGTGAAATCTCTCTTCCTTCAATATTCTTTCATGAATTGTTCAAGTGACCAACACTATGTTTGCTAACTTTCAATAAATTTACCACCTATACTTCTTATATGTGAAGTCATTACTCCCCATGGTATAAGCATATGAAACATATATAAATTCATATTTATGGTATTTAATTCATTCAACCATTTACTCATGGGATATAAGTGAAGCACGAGTGTAAAGGACAAACTACTCCAAAAAGATATAAGTGAAGATCAGTGAGTAGTCAAATAATTATTTAGCTATGTGAGGACTCTCTCTTATTTAAGTATTTCAGATCTTAATATTTTACTCAAACAGCAAGCAAAATAAAATAAAATAAAACGATGCTCCAAGCAAAACACATACCATGTGGTGAATAAAAATATAGCCTCAAGTAAATTTACCGATAGACGAAGATGAAACAGGGGATGCCATCCAGGGCATCCCCAAGCTTAGATGTTTGGTTGTCCTTGAATATTACCTTGGGGTGCCTTGGGCATCGCCAAGCTTAGGCTCTTGCCACTCCTTATTCCATAGTCTATCAAAACTTTACCCAAAACTTGAAAACTTCACAACACAAAACTCAACAGTAAATCTTATGAGATCCGTTAGTATAAGGAAGCAAATCACCACTTACGTAATGTTGTGAACTCATTCTAAATTCATATTGGTGTTATATCAACTATATTCCAACTTCTCCATGGTTCATACCCTCCGATACTACTCATAGATTCATCAAAATAATCAAACAACACATGAAAAACAGAATCTGTTTAAAATAGAAAAGTATGAGGTAATCAGGAAACTTCGTATACTTCTATAACTCCAAAAAAATTTCAAAATTAGGACAACCTGGGTTATTTTTATATCAATAATGTGTTAAAAAATCAGATAAAAAGCACATTCCATTGAATTTTGAAAATTCTTGGACTGAGCACAAAAGTTTCTGTTTTTGCACAGAATCAAGTCAACTATCATCCACACTATCCCAAAGGCTTTAGTTGGCACAAACACTAAACTAAAAAATTAAAGTACATCTAACCAGAGGCTAGATGATAAAATTATTGCAAAAAAGCAAGGAAAATATTGAGTTGTCTCCCAACAAGTGCTTTTCTTTAAAGCCTTTTTAGCTAGGCATGATGATTTTAATGATGCTCACATAAAAGATAAGAATTGAAACACAAAGAGAGCATCATGAAGCATATGACTAGCACATTTAAGTCTAACCTACTTCCTATGCATAGGGATTTTGTGAGAAAACAATTTGTGGGAACAAGAATTAACTAGCATAGGAAGGCCAAACAAGCATAACTTGAAGATTTTCAACACAAAGAGAGGAAACTTGATATTGTTGCAATTCCTACAAGCATATATTCCTCCCTCATAATAATTTTCAGTAGCATCATGAATGAACAATATAACTATCACATAAAGCATTATTTTCATGATGCACAAGGATAGAATTTTTACTACTCTCCACATAAGAAAAATTCTTCTCATGAATAGTAGTGGGAGCAAACTCAACAAAATAACTATCATGTGAGGCATAATCCAATTGAAAATTAAAATCAAGGTGACAAGTTTCATGCTTATCATTATTATTTATAGCATACATGTCATCACAATAATCATCATAGATAGCAACTTTGTTCTCATAATCAATTGGAACCTCTTCCGAAATAGTGGATTCATCACTAAATAAAGTCATGACCTCTCCAAATCCACTTTCATAATTATCACAATAAGATTCAACATCCTCCAAAATAGTGGGATCATTACTTCCTAAACTTGACACTCTTCCAAACCCACTTTCATCGTAATCATCATAAATAGGAGGCATGCTATTATCATTATAAGTTTGCTCATCAAACTTGGGGGACAAAAAATATTATCTTCATCAAGCATAGCATCCCCGAGCTTGTGGCTTTGCATATCATTAGCATCATGGATATTCAAAAAATTCATACTAACAACATTGCAATCATGCTCATCATTCAAAGATTGTATGCCAAACATTTTATTTACTTCTTCTTCTAAAATTTTGGCACAATTTCCCAAACTATCATTTTCATGAAAGACATTAAAAAGATCAAGCATATGTGGCAACCTTAATTCCATTTTTTGGTAGTTTTCTTTTATAGACTAAACTAGTGATAAAACAAGAAACTAAAAGATTTGATTTCTATATACCATCAAGCACTCACCTCCCCAGCAAAGGCGCCAGAAAAGAGATTGATGTCTACTACGTAACCTTCTTCTTGTAGACTCGTGTTGGGCCTCGAAGCGCAGAGTTTTGTAGGAGAGTAGAAAATTTCCCTCAAGTGGATGACCTAAGGTTTATCAATCTGTGGGAGGTGTAGGATGAAGATGGTCTCTCTCAAACAACCCTGCAACCAAATAACAAAGAGTCTCTTATGTACCCAACCCACCCAATACAATGGTAAATTGTATAGGTGCACTAGTTCGGCGAAGAGATGGTGATACAAGTGTAGTATGGATGGTAGATATAGGTTTTTATAATATGAAAATATAAAAACAGCAAGGTAACTAGTAACAAAAGTGAGCGAAAATGGTATTACAATGCTTGGAAACAAGGCCTAGGGTTCATACTTTCACTAGTGCTAGTTCTCTCAACAATGATAACATAATTAGATCATATGACAATTCATCAACGTGCGTCAAAAGTCACTCTAAAGTTCCTATCACGGAGAACATAAGATGAAATTGCTTGTAGGGTACGAAACCACCTCAAAGTTATTCTTTCTGATCAATCCATTGGGCTATTCCTATAATTGTCACAAATAGCCCTAGAGTTTGTAGTAAAATAACACCATATGACACACATCAATCAACCCTAATGTCACCTAGATACTCCAATGTCACCACAAGTATCTGTGGGTCAATTATACGATATGCATCAAACAACTTCAGATTCATAATATTCAATCCAACATAAAGAACCTCAAAGAGTGCCCTAAGATTCCTACTGGAGAAACAAGGAAGAAAACATGCATCAACCCCTATGCACAGATTACCCCAATGCCACCTCAGAAATCCATGAGTTGAGTGCCAAAACATACATCAAGTGAATCAATAGAACACCCCATTGTCACCACGGGTATCCCACACAAGACATACATCAAGTGTTCTCAAATCCATAATAGTATTGAATCCGATAAGAGTGAAACCTGAAAGGTAAAACTCAATTCATTACAAGAAGGTAGACGGGAGAAATAACATATGATTCAACTATAGTAACACAACTCGATGTACATCAAGATCGTTTCCAATTCAAGAACACGAGAGAGAGATCAAACACATAGCTACTGGTACATACCCTCAGCCCCGAGGGTGAACTACTCCCTCCTCATCATGGAGACCGTCGGGATGACGAAGATGGTCACCGGTGATGGATTCTCCCTCCGACAGGGTGCCGGAAGAGGGTCATGATTCGTTTTGTGTGGCTACCGAGGCTTGTGGCGGCGGAACTCCCAATCTCAGTTTATTTCTTAGGTTTTTGGGATTTATAGGAGGTGTTGGCATCGGGGAAAAGTCAAGGGGGCCCACGAGGTGATGACAAAGGCAGGGGGCGCCCTTGGGGGGGCGCCCCCCACCCTTGTGGTTGCCTCGGGACTCCTCTCCGATATCTTTTCGTTCCAGTATTTTTATACTTTTCAAAAATATTCTCCAAAAAATTTCAGCTTGTTCCAAGAACTTCTATTTCTGCACAAAAAACGACACCACGGTAGTTCTGCTGAAAACGGCGTCAGTCCGGATTAGTTCAAATCAAATCGTACCAAAATTATTGTAAACATGGCATGGATACTTCATAAATTATAGATACATTGGAGGCATATCAATGGGCCACACCAAGCCATTAAGAGAGCCATGCCGTGGGCCGCAGGCAGGCAAGTCTGGGTACCCTGGTTCCCAGAACGCAGACAGTAGCCCCTGGGCCCAAGGCGCGCTCGGGCTGGCTTCAAGGTGAAGCCAATGGATAAGCGTGAAGCGCCGCGGGCCCCAAATGCATGCGGGCCAGGCCGACACGTGGCGGTCGACGGGACACGGATGCCTCCGCTTTCCCAGGTCGCCTTGGAGACCGCCCAGGCTGACAAAATGTCTGGCGCACGTCCATAGAGCCATCGTTGCCCTGTTGCGTGCTTGCCTTCCACCCCTTCTCCTCCTTGCAAGCTCGTGCCTTCTTTGTCGGATTCCATGCCAGCACCAATCCACCTCGCTGCCATGGCCCCCAAGAAAATGAGGGGCAAGGCCCCGTCGGCGGGACCGGAGCCTGCATTGGGCCAGTCCACCGTGATCAACTGCGAGGGGCTGGACAAGGTCCGGCACGCGATCGTTGCCGACTCCAATGAGTGGACGGTGATGAAGATCTGGCCGGCCTCCTGGCCTCTAGCTGATTTGGAGGCGACCAACATCTCTCTCCATCTTTACGCCCTTCTCTCGGGCCTGTTGTCACTGTTCTCTGACTTCTTCAATGCCGTGCTCGCGCACTACTAAATCCATGCGCTGCACCTGGATCCCGGGTCAGTCGTTCTTCTCTCCAGCTCTGTGTTCCTGTGCGAGGCCTTCGTGGGCATTGCTCTGTCCGTGGCCCTGCTTCGCCACTTCTTCTCCCTCCAGATGGTCACCGGTGGGCAGTGCTCGGGCTACATGTTGCTTCAGGCAGTGGTGGCGACTGGAGGCGCCGACATCGACCCCACACTTCACCCGGACGCAGCGGGATTCAGGAAGCAGTGGGTGTATGTTGATGCCACTACATACAACCCCTTGCTCCTGATTCTGACGGCCCCTACGGAGCCGAGCTCCGGTTGGGAGCACGCGGAGCTCGTTGACCCGCAGCTCGCGTGGGTCATGGCTAGCCTGGCCGTCTTGAGGGAGGCGGGTGTGACGATGGCGATGATGGTGAAGGAGTTCGTCCGGCGGTGCATCGCCCCACTCTAGTGCCATTCTCGTCCAATGTGGGCCTTCATCAGCTCTGAATACGCCATGAGGCTCCAGAAGCCTTCACTTTTCTCCAACACACTATGCGGGGTGGTTCACCTCCTGACTGGCGGGGAGCCCGCCGAGCTCCCATCAGGAGGGTCCCCCTAGTACAATGATATGTCTCCAACGTATCTATAATTTATGAAGTATTCGTGATGTTATATTATCATTCTTGGATGTTCTACAATCATTTTATAGCAACTTTATATCATTTTTTGGTACTAACCTATTGACCCAGTGCCCAGTGCTAGTTGCTGTTTTTTGCTTGTTTTTTACATCGCAGGAAATCAATATCAAACGGAGTCCAAACACCGCGAAACTTTTTGTGGAATTTTTATTGACCAGAAGACATCTAATGGGCCAGAGCAGCACCTGGGGGTGCCCCGAGGGGGGCACAACCCACAGGGCGTGCCCCGATGGGTTGTGCCCACCTCGGTGGCCTCCCACACCCCCTCTTCGCCCTATAAATCATCAAATATTCCAAAAACCCTCATGGAGAACCTAGATCGGAAGTTCCTCTGCTACAAGCCTCTATAGCCACCAAAAACCAATCGGGAGCCCGTTTCGACCCCCTACTGGAGGGGGAGATCATCACTGGTGGCCATCTTCATCATCCCGGCGACCACCACGATGAGGAGGGAGTAGTCCACCCTCGGGGCTGAGGGTTTGTACCAGTAGCTATGTGTTTAATCTCTCTCTCTCTCTCTCGTGATCTTGAGATGTCATGATTTTTGATGTATCACATGCTTTGTTAACATAGATGGATCATATGATGTTTCTCCCCTCTCTACTCTTGTTGTGATGAATTGAATCTTTACCATTTGAAGTTTTCTCTTGTCAGATTGAATGTTCAGATCTGAGAACACATGATGTATGTCTTGCAATATGAATACTTGATGTGACAATGGGGTATCATATTGATTCTCGTGATGTATGTTATGGCACTCAACTTGCATACCCGAGGTGACAATGGGGTAATCTATGCATAGGGGTTGATGCATGTTTTTATTATCTTTTCTTCGATAGAAACTTTGGGGTCTCCTTGTAGTTCGTTTTGTGGATTGAATATTATGATCATGAAGTTGTTTGATGCATACATAGAATTAACTCATGGATACTTGTGGTGACATTGGAGTATCTAGGTGACATTAGAGTTGGTTGATGTGTGTCATATGGTGTTTTTTAGTATGAACTCTTGGTTAGATTGATCGGAAAGAATAGCTTTGTGTTATTTTAGTACGAACTCTAGGATAGATTGATCGGAAATAATAGCTTTGAGGTGGTTTCGTACCCTACAAAAAATTGAAGGAAATATGCCCTAGAGGCAATAATAAAGTTTTTAGTTATATTTCCTTATATCATGATAAATGTTTATTATTCATGCTAGAATTGTATTAACCGGAAACTTAGTACATGTGTGAATACATAGACAAATACAGAGTGTCCCTAGTATGCCTCTACTTGACTAGATTGTTAATGAAAGATGGTTATGTTTCCTAACCATAGAAATGTGTTGTCATTTGATGAACGGGATCACATCATTAGGACAAGACCCATCCGTTAGCTTAACATTATGACCGTGACAGTTTTATTGCTACTGCTTTCTTCACGACTTATACATGTTCCTCTGACTATGGGATTATGCAACTCTCAAATACCGGAGGAACACCTCGTGTGCTATCAAACGTCACAACGTAACTGGGTGATTATAAAGATGCTCCACATGTGTCTCTGAAGGTGTTTGTTGGGTTGGTATAGATCAAGATTAGGATTTTTCACTCCGTGTATCGAAGAGGTATCTCTGGGCCCTCTCGGTAATGCTCATCACTATAAGCCTTGCAAGCAATGTGATTAATGAGTTAGTTCCGGGATGAAGCATTACATAATGAGTAAATAGACTTGCCGGTAACGAGATTGAACTAGGTATGATAATACAGACGATCGAATCTCGGGCAAGTAACATACGATGACAAAGGGAACAACGTATGATGTTGTGCTTTTTGACCGATAAAGATCTTCGTAGAATATGTAGGAGCCAATATGAGCATCCAGGTTCCGCTATTGGTTATTGATCGAATATATTTCTCGGTCATGTCTACATAGTTCTCAAACCCATAGGGTCCACACGCTTAACATTCGATGACAATTTGTATTATGAGTTATGTGTTTTGATGACCGAAGTTTGTTCGGAGTCTGGATGAGATCAGGGACGTAACGATGGGTCTCGAAATGGCCGAGACATAAAGACGATATATTGGAAGGCTATTCGGATATTAGAATGGTTCCAGAGAAGTTTGGGTATTTTTTGGAGTACCAGGAGGTTACCGGAACCCCCCGGGGAGTTGTTGGGCCTTAGTGGGCCTTACTGGGAAGAGGAGGCAGCGGCCAGGAGGTGGCGCCCCCCAAGCCCAGTCTAAATTGTACAAGGGGTTGGGGGCAAGGCCCCCCTCTCCCTTCCTTTCCCCCTCTCCTTTAGGTGGAATCCTACTAGGACTTGGAGTCCTAGTAGGACTCCCCTCTCCCGGCGCACCTAGCATAGTCCGACCGGTCTCCCCCTCCCTCCTTTATATACGGGGACAGGGGGTACCCTAGGACATACCAAGTTCTCTCTCAACTGTGTGCAGTGCCCCCCTCCACAGTTTCACACCTCGGTCATATTGTCATAGTGCTTAGGCGAAGCCCTGCGCCGATAACTTCATCATCACCATCGCCACGCCGTCGTGCTGACGGAACTCACCCTCGTCCTCAACTAGATCAAGAGCATGAAGGACGTCATCGAGCTGAGAGTGTGCTAAACGCGAGGTGTCGTACATTCGGTACTTGGATCAGATGGATCATGAAGACGCTTGACTACATCAACCGCGATAGCGCAACGCTTCCGCTTTCGGCCTATGAGGGTACGTGGACACACTGTCCCGTCTCATTTCTATGCATCTCCTAGATAGATCTTGCATGGTCATAGGAATTTTTTTGAATTACTACGTCAACCAATAGTGGCATCCGAGACAGGTCTGTGTGTAGATGATATGCACGAGTAGAACACAAAGAGTTGTGGGCGATAATAGTCATACTGCTTACCACCAACGTCTTACTTTGATTCGGCGGTATTGTTGGATGAAGCGGCCCGAACCGACATTACATGACCGCGTTCATGAGACTGGTTCTACCGACGCGCTTCACACACAGGTGGTTGTCGGGTGTCTGTTTCTCCAACTTTAGTTGAATCAAGTTTGACTACGGTCAGTCCTTGTTGAAGGTTAAAATAGCACACGTGACGAAAAATCATTGTGGTTTTGATGCATAGGTAAGAATGGTTCTTGCTAGAAGCCCGTAGCAGCCACGTAAAACTTGCAACAACAAAGTAGAGGACGTCTAACTTGTTTTTGCAGGGCTTGTTGTGATGTGATATGGTCAAGACATGATGAGATATAAATTGCTGAATGAGATGATCATGTTTTGTAACAGAGTTATCGGCAACTGGCAGGAGCCATATGGTTGTCGCTTTATTGTATGAAATGCAATCGCCATGTAATTGCTTTACTTTATCACTAAGCGGTAGTGATAGTCGTAGTAGCAATAGTTGGCGAGACGACAACGATGCTACGATGGAGATCAAGGTGTCAAGCTGGTGATGATGGAGATCATGACGATGCTTTGGTGATGGAGATCATGAGCACAAGATGATGATGGCCATATCATGTCACATATTTTGATTGCATGTGATGTTTATCTTTTATGCATCTTATTTTGCTTAGTATGGCGGTAGCATTATAAGGTTATCCCTTGCTAAATTTCAAGGTATAAGTGTTCTCCCTGAGTATGCCATGTTGCTACAGTTCGTGTGCCGAGACACCACGTGATGATCGGGTGTGATAAGCTCTACATTCACATACAACGGGTGCAAGCCAGTATTGCACATGCAAAATACTCAGGTTAAACTTGACGACCCTAGCATATGCAGATATGGCCTCGGAACACTGAGACCGAAAGGTCGAATGAGAATCATATAGTAGATATGATGAACATAGTGATGTTCACCATTGAAAACTACTCCATCTCACGTGATGATCAGACATGGTTTAGTTGATTTGGATCACGTGATCATTTAGATGACTAGAGGGATGTCTATCTAAGTGGGAGTTCTTAAGTAATATGATTAATTGAACTTTAATTTATCATGAACTTAGTCCTGGTAGTTCTTGCCTGTCTATGTTGTTTTAATGCATTCCTAGAGAAAGCTAGGTTGAAAGATGATGGTAGCAATTACACGGACTAGGTCCGTAACTTGAGGATTATCCTCCTTGTTGCACAAAAGAATTATGTCTTGGAAGCACCGCTAGGTGCAAGGCCTGCTATAGGAGCAACTGCGGACGTTATGAACGTCTAGCAGAGCAAAGCTGATGACTACTCGATAGTTCAGTGTGCCATGCTTTATGGCTTAGAATCGGGACTTCAAAGACGTTTTGAACGTCATAGAGCATATGAGATGTTTCAAGCAAATAGCCGAGTTGAGAGATATGAAGTCTCCAACAAGTTCTACAGCTGCAAAATGGTGGAGAATAGTTTTGTCAGTGAACACATACTCAGAATGTCTGGGTACCATAACCACTTGACTCAGCTGGGAGTTATACTTCCTGATGATAGTGTCATTGGCAGAGTTCTTCAATCACTCACACCAAGCTATAAAGGCTTCATGATGAACTATAATATGCAAGGGATGACGAAAACGATTCCCGAGCTCTTCACAATGCTAAAGGCTGCGGAGGTAGAAATCAAGAAGGAGCATCAAATGTTGATGGTCAACAAGACCACTAGCTTCAAGAAAAAGGGCAAAGGAAAGAAGGGGAACTTCAAGAAGAATGACAAGAAAGTTGCTGCTCAGGAGAAGAAACCCAAGTCTGGACCTAAGATAGAAACTGAGTGTTTCTACTGCAAAGGGACTGGTCACTGGAAGCGGAACTGCCCCAAGTATTTGGCGGATAAGAAGGATGGCAAAGTATAGCTTCAAGAAAAAGGGCAAAGGAAAGAAGGGGAACTTCAAGAAGAACAACAAGAAAGTTGCTGCTCAGGAGAAGAAACCCAAGTCTGGACCTAAGATAGAAACTGAGTGCTTCTACTGCAAAGGGACTGGTCACTGGAAGCGGAACTGCCCCAAGTATTTGGTGGATAAGAAGGATGGCAAAGTGAAAGGTATATTTGATTTACATGTTATTGATGTGTACTGTCGGTGTCAAAACCGGCGGATCTTGGGTAGGGCGTAACAGGAGACATGGGACACGATGTTTTTACCCAGGTTCGGGCCCTCTCGATGGAGGTAAAACCCTACTCCTGTGTTGGAGTAACGGGCCACGGGTAGGCTAACTCGAGCCCCAGGACATTTCAAGACATCGGGGCAGGCCGCACCCCTCAGGCCGAGTCCAAGGAGCGACTCCAAAATATGCCGAGTCCCAGACGGCGACTCCAACATAAGCCGACTCCAAGCTGGCGACCTCCAGAGAGGCCGACTATGGAGAGTCGGCCCAAGACTCCTCCCTCATCTCGAAGTACGATGCGGAGTACGGTCACGGCATGGCCGTTTCCCCCCTGCTTACGAAGGGCCGACGTGGCTACAGTGAGCCGTATCGCTGGAAGATCTCCGGCGAGATGCGGCACTGTTGCCATGCCTGCCCTGGCCTCAGCCACAGTACGCAGTACACTGTGCCCACGACGCCGGCCTGAACGGCCTGAAGACGGCGGGGCCACCTGTCAGTGGGTGGGCCGAAGGCGGCCTGGGCACCCCGAAGACGGACCTGTGGGAGTCGGCCCCCCAGGAGTCGGCCGACTCCTCCCCAGGGCCCCACGAGCCATTAACCAGATGGGACGGGGAATGGCGACAGTGATCGCCCGATAGACGGCGGCACTGTTGCCACGACCCAATGACCGAGCCTGCGTCATCAAGGGTGCCGCTACAGTATCAAGCCTGTCCGCGGGACCCGCCAGTTGGTGGGCCCCAGAAGCTGGCGGGAAAGACGGCGGCCTGAGAGACAGACGGCTGGGACCTGCGCCCAGCCGGATTACTATTGTACCCCCGGGAGGTAGGCCTATATAAACCTCCCGAGGCACCCATGCAAAGGGTTCGAACCTAGATAGAGATAGACCAGATAGCACAGGGAGGAGAGAGCTAGCCTTGCCCTCTCCTGCCTCCCGAAATAGCTCCAGGAGCACCATTGTAGCTACTTTGCCTTAGTGATCATGCGGAGACCCTGCAGAGCAGCAGTAGGGGTGTTATCTCCTAGGAGAGCCCTGAAGCTGGGTAAGTTCCGCCGGCGTGCATGTCTTCGCCTCATCCCTCTTCCAGGCACCGGCAACGTTCTACTTGCTCCCACCATGATAAGCCATCCTTTGGCATATGTCGTACCCAACCCCCGACATTTGGCGCCCACCGTGGGGCGAGGTGCACCGTCGTCCGGAGATCTACTCTGGACGGGAACCCTGTTCCTCCCCGGCGAGCACAGCCAGCCCGGCACGCCGGATGGCGTCTGTGTCGGCGTGCTGCACGGCGCTGAGATCGCCTGTGTGGCCAGCTGCCTCGCCGATCTTATCGGTGAGGTTTGCCTCTCTGATGAGCCTGCGTCCGATGCAGGCACGAGTGTTCCCGAGAGCCTCCTCGCGGGCCTCCTCGACCAACTCCACGTCGCCGGCGAGCCTGCCGCGGACCTGGAGTCCATAGGATCCACCGACCCGATGCTGGTCGACTCCGACACTGCATCGCTCGACGCGTTCCAACCAACATGGTGGTCTACGACGAGCCGCTCCCTTGCGCGGGGAGCGGCGGAAGCACCGTCACTGAGGTCCTCGTCCTCAAGCATGGCGAGCGCTCCGGCAAAGGAGCGCACGACCCGCTTGACGCGGCCCTGCGAGGCCTTGCAGCGCCGATTCCGGAAGACGTCGATGCCGAGACGCTGGAGGCGCTCCACCTTCAGCTCGTCGAAGGCGCGAAGAAGCTGGCAAGCATGAGGCGCTTGTCAGAAGCTTACCAACGCGAGATGGATCGCGCCGTAGGCGGCTCACCGGCTCCGACTGGGCCTAGCCGCCTAGGCACGGTCGGACAGCGCGGCGCGGCAATCGCCAACCTCTTCGGGGCCGATCGCCCTGTGTATGCCACGCCCGTAGAGAATATCCGCGCCGCCCAGGCGGCGGCAGACGAGCTCGACGACTTCGAAGGCGAAGAGCGCCGCGTAATGACAGAGCGAGTTCAGCAGCTCCTCGACGCGGCCGCCATGCAGAATGATGCCGGCTGCTGTACCGAGGCGCCGCAGCGCCAAAACGACGAGCCACCGCCTCGCCGAGACCAAGGTGTGACGTCTCGGACGCCGACTGGCGGGGCCCGTGGGAAGAAGGACAAGGAGCCGGCTGTCAGCCACAGTCGGACTCACATCACCATCGAGCGCGACCAAGACGGCCGCCCCAAAGCGGTGGAACAGCAGGACGACTACCTGCCTCCCCCCCTCGCAGAGAAAGGCGAGTCTCCCCGCCGCCCGTAGAACATCCGACTCTCGGCGACCGCCTTGGCCGCCGAAAGGGAGTCGGAGAGAACGACGCCCGCCACCGGATCGACCGACTCCACCGATCCCTAGCGCTGGAAGAAGAAGACGAGTTGGGTCCCCCCTGCTTTGGACCCCGCATCCAAGATGAGCCCTTCCCCAAAGGGTTCACGCTCCCCCGAGACACACCCAAATATACCGGCACCGTGAAGCCGGAAGATTGGCTGATTGACTACTCCACCGTCGTCAACATAGCGAACGAAAACAAGCGTTTTGCCATAAGATACGTCCCGCTCATGCTCCAGGGCTCGGCCCGGACGTGGTTGAACAGTCTGAAGCCTCGCAGCATCAACAGCTGGGTCGACTTCACCGAGGCTTTCGTCCGCAACTTCACCAGCACGTACAAGCGATCTCCCAAGCCGCGCCAACTTTCCTTGTGCGTGCAAGGCCCTGACGAGTCTACTCGCGACTACCTCACGCACTGGGGTGAGCTCCGGAACTCCTGCGAGGGCGTGCATGAGGTGCAGGACATCGAGTATTTTACTGCCGGGTGCAGAGAAGGCACCCTCCTCAAGCACAAGCTCCTCTACGACAAGCCGGAGACCCTCGATGAGCTGCTGATCACAGCGGACAAATACGCCACGGCCGACTCCTCCATGAAGGCGGAGATTCGGGTCAGCACGACTAGCAAAGTCGCCCCTCAGGCTCCAAGAACTCCGGCTAGATACACCAGTCGGCGGCAACAGAAGAATGACCAAAATCGCAAAGCCCCACATCCGACTTCCAACAGTCGGCAAGTGGTAACAGCAGAAGACCAGCAGTTGGAGGGACCGCCCCGGCAAAGCGACAGAAGGGCGGCAAGTCCAACTGGCTGCCGGCCTTCTCCTATGAGCAGACTCTAGACGATCCCTGCAAGTTCCACAGCGGCGCGAAGCCGTCAAACCACACCACCAGGAAATGCCACTGGCTGACCAGAATCGTCAAGGGGGACGGCCTGCTCCCTCCCCCTCCTGCCGGGCCGCCTCCTCCATAGCCGCCCCAGCAGCCGGCCGTCAGGCCAGTCGGCGCAATACAAGACGAGTTCCCGGATGAGCATGGAGCCTATGTGGTGTTCACCAGTGTAGCAGATGACCGACGCAACAGGCGCCAGCAGCAGCAAGAAGTGAATGCGGTTGCATCAAGTCCCCCAGAGTTCATGCATTGGTCCGAAAGTCCTATCAGTTGGAGCAGAGCTGATCACCCAGAGGTGATGCCGAGTCCGGGCTCCTATGCCTTGGTCTTAGGCGCCACACTCGCCACTGATAGGCGGGCCGCTCGCTTCTCGCGAGTACTGATAGACGGAGGCAGAAGTATCAACATCCTGTACAAGGATACAATGGAGAAATTAGGAATCAAGCGAAGACAGCTTCAGAGCAGCCGGACTGTGTTCCACGGAATCGTTCCTGGCCTTTCCTACTCGCCAATCGGCAAGATCCTGATAGATGTCCTCTTCGGAGACAAGGATCATTTCCGCCGAGAGCCAATTTGGTTTGAGGTGGTGGACCTTGAAAGCCCATACCATGCATTGCTTGGCCGACCCGCCTTGGCCAAGTTCATGGCGGTCCCCCACTACGCCTACCTCAAGATGAAGATGCCGAGCTCCAAGGGAATCCTAACCGTGTCCGGCGACTACAGGAAGTCGTCCGCTTGCGCGGCCGAAAGCAGTCGGCTGGCCGAGTCCTTGGTGATCGCAGCTCAGAAACGGCTTCTTGATCGGGCCGTGGCGATGGCCGACAGGCAGCGCGAGTTATCGCCCTACCCCAAGGAGTCGGAAGCAGAAGGATCATTCAAGCCGGCCAGAGAAACAAAGAAGATACCGTTGGACCCGGAGCACCCGGAGAGGTACGCTATCATGGGCACATGCCTTGACAGCAAATAGGAAGGCGAGCTCGTTGATTTCCTCCGTGAGAATCACGACATCTTTGCATGGTCCCCCAAGGACATGCCTGGTGTCCCGACGGAATTCGTCGAGCACAAATTACACGTCCGGTCTGATATGAAGCCCGTCAGGCAGCCCTTGCGCCGCCTGTCAGAAGAAAAAAGAAGAGTTGTTGGAGAAGAGATAGCCCGGCTCTTGGCAGCCGGCTTCATCATGGAAGTGTTTTTTCCAGAGTGGCTGGCAAACCCAGTACTGGTGCTGAAGAAGAACAAGCAGTGGCGGATGTGCATTGATTACACGAGCCTCAACAAAGCTTGCCCCAAGGACCCATTTGCTCTGCCGAGAATCGATCAGGTGATAGACTCCACAGCCGGATGCGAGCTGTTGAGTTTCCTAGACGCATATTCAGGATATCACCAGATCAAGCTGAACCCGGCCAACAGACTAAAGACCGCCTTCATCACGCCGTTTGGAGCCTTCTGCTACCTAACCATGACGTTCGGCTTGAGAAACGCCGGCGCCACCTTTCAGCGTTGCATGCAGAAATGCCTCCTGAAGCAACTCGGCAGGAATGCCCACGTCTATGTGGATGACGTAGTGGTGAAGACGGAGAAGCATGGAACCTTGCTGGAGGACCTCAAGGAAACATTTGAGAATCTGCGCCAATTCCAGATCAAGCTCAATCCAGAGAAGTGCGTTTTTGGAGTACCAGCCGGCCAGCTCCTCGGTTTCCTGGTCTCCGAACGCGGGATAGAGTGCAATCCTGTGAAGATCAAGGCCATCGAGAGGATGGAAGCACCCAGACGACTGTTAGATGTGCAGAAGTTTACCGGCTGTTTGGCATCCATCAGCCGATTCATCAGTCGGCTGGGCGAGAAGGCTCTCCCCTTGTATCAGCTCATGAAGAAGACGACCTTCTTTGAGTGGACTCCCAAGGCGGACGAGGCTTTTCTCCAGCTAAATAAGATGTTGACTACTCCCCCTGTGCTGGCGGCTCCGACTCCCAAAGAGCCCATGCTCCTCTACATTGCTGCCACCAGCCGAGTAGTCAGCACAGTCATTATAGTCGAGCGCAAGGAGGAAGGCAAGGCGCTACCTGTCCAGAGACCGGTATATTACTTGAGCGAGGTGCTCTTGGCCTCCAAGCAGAACTACCCCCATTAACAGAAGATGTGCTACGCCGTGCATTTCGCCGCCAAGAAATTGAAGCCCTACTTCCAGGAGCATCCAATCACTGTGGTCTGCACAGCTCCACTGACCGAGATCATCGGAATCCGAGACGCTTCTGGCCGGGTGGCCAAATGGGCCATCGACCTGGCCCCCTACACCATCTACTATGAGCCCCGCACCGCCATCAAGTCACAAGCACTGGCCGACTTCCTCGTCGACTGGGCTGAGACCCAGTATCTGCCGCCAGCACCCGACTCCACCCATTGGCGGATGCACTTTGACGGCTCCAAAATGTGTACCGGCTTGGGAGCCGGTGTCGTCCTCACTTCCCCCAAGGGCGACAAGCTCAGATATGCGCTGCAGATCCACTTCGCTGCCTCCAACAACGTGGCCGAGTACGAGGCGCTCATCCACGGGCTCCAGCTTGCCAAAGAACTCGGCATTCGCCGGATCCTGTGTTATGGCGACTCTGACTTGGTTGTCCAACAATCATCTGGCGATTGGGACGCCAAGGATGCGAATATGGCAAGCTATCATTTCCTCGTCCAGCAACTCAGCAGATACTTCGAGGAGTGCGAGTTCCTCCACGTGCCAAGGAACGACAACGACCAAGCAGACGCCTTGGCACGAATCGGCTCCACCCGCCAGGCAATACCATCCGGTGTCGCCCTCCGGCGCCTCCTCAAGCCTTCTGTCAATCCATCACCAGAATCAGATCCAATCTTTGTGCCGGC
Organism: Triticum aestivum; assembly: GCF_018294505.1. Classification (NCBI taxonomy): domain Eukaryota; kingdom Viridiplantae; phylum Streptophyta; class Magnoliopsida; order Poales; family Poaceae; genus Triticum; species Triticum aestivum. Next base: position 571,673,880 of record NC_057807.1, read on the forward strand.
TCCGCCTGAGGAAGACGGATCCGAGTCCAAGAAACACACAGTCGAAGCCGGCCCGGGGACTTCAGAACCCGGCCCGGGGACTGCAGTGGCAAGATCGAAGACTCCAGAGCTCGGCCCGGAGACTGCTCCAGTCGGCCCCAGGACTTTGTCAAATCAGCAAGCGGCTGCGGACTCCAACCCGCCGCCTCCCAGCCTGGCCACCCTTATCCAAGTCGCACTAGTGGCAGTTGAAGAAATAGCAGCACCTTCATGGGCCCAGCCCATCCTCAGGTTCCTAGTAAACAGAGAACTGCCAACGGATGAAATCTTGGCTCGGCAAGTGCAACACCGAGCAGCAGCCTACACCATAGTCAACAAAGAGCTGGTCAGGCGCAGCGTTACCGGCGTCTTCCAACGCTGCGTCGAGGCAGAACAAGGTCAAGCAATCCTCAGAGACATCCATGAAGGCGAGTGCGGTCACCACGCGGCCTCCAGGGCACTCGTCGCCAAAGCCTTCCGGCACGGTTTCTTCTGGCCAACCGCCCTGGAAGAGGCCAAAGAGTTAGTACAAAAGTGCAAGGGGTGCCAGATTTTCCGTTCCAAGCCACTTCAGCCAGCTTCCGCACTCAAGACTATCCCCATCGCCTGGCCCTTTGCAGACTGGGGCCTGGACATGGTGGGACCATTCAAGACGGCCCGAGGTGGCTTGACTCACCTACTTGTCGCTGTAGACAAGTTTACCAAGTGGGTGGAGGCGAAACCCATCAAGAAGTTGAATGGTCTGACTGTAGTGACCTTCATCGCTGACATCACAACTCGGTACGGCATCCCACACAGCATCATCATCGACAATGTCACGAATTTTGCCAAAGGCGCCTTGGCCCGTTTCTGCGCGACGCAGGGCATCCGACTGGACTTAGCGTCCGTTGCCCATCCGCAGTCAAACGGCCAGGTGGAGCGAGCGAACGACCTCATCTTGTCCGGCATCAAGCCTCAACTCGTCGTACCACTGGAGCGATCTGCCGGCTGTTGGCTTGAGGAGCTGCCAGCCATCCTCTGGAGTCTGCGCATGACTCCAAACAAGTCAACCGGTTTCACACCTTTCTTCCTCGTCTATGGCGCCGAAGCCATCATACCAACGGACATAGAATTCGACTCCCCGCGAGTCACCATGTACATCTAGGAAGAAGCAGAAGAAGCACGTCAAGACGGCGTCGATCTGCTGGAAGAAGGCCGGCTGTTGGCACTCAGCCGGTCCAGCATCTACCAGCAGAGCCTGCGTTGATACTACAACAGGAAGGTCAGGCCAAGATCTTTCCAAGAAGGCGACCTTGTGCTCCGGCTGATCCAGCGAACAGCCGGCCAGCACAAGCTGTCGGCACCTTGGGAAGGCCCCTTTATCATCAGCAAGGTGCTAGGGAACGACGCCTACTATCTGATCGACGCTCAGAAGCCCCGAGCGCACAAGAGGGACGACTCCGGCAAAGAGACAGAGCGCCCGTGGAATGCAAATCTTCTTCGAAGATTTTATAGTTGATGTAGTATGTATCGCACTACCCCTTTTGTATTAAAGTACTAAGACTTAGGGCCCCCCGAGACGAGCTCGGGGACTGCCCTTTTTGCTATCTGTATGACAAGAATTATGCCTCGGAGTACATTACTTTCATTGCAAGCCGCTTGGCACCGGGCTAGACTAGTCGGCCCGGGGACTCGCCGCCTTGCGCTATGAGAGCTTCCCGCAGTCAGAAAAGTAGTGTGCGGTGCCCAATCCGCCTCCCGGCAGAGCCGCAGTTCACAGAGCGACTGTGAGGCGGGCGGGAGCGAGGAAGAACAGGCGCCCACACGAAAAATGGCTAAGGACCTAAAGCACGAATATAGCGTAAGACGGCCTCCAGCATTTCCAAAGCGGAAAGCCGATTCATGGGTAGCCGGCTCGCCGTCTTTATTAGCCCCTATTAAGAACGGCCGACTCTTGGGTAGTCGGCCTGTCGCTTTCTATCCGACTTGCTAAAGAAACTCTAAACGTCCAAGTACTTGCCTTCCCAAAGTAGCCAAGCACTTGACCCAGCGACAGTCCGCAGAGCGGCTGCCCGACTGGCAAGGCAGCGACTAAAGGAAGGCGGCAAAAGGAAAAGCCTAAAGAGCAGTAAGCAAGGAAAGACGGAAAGCAGATTAATATTTACATAGGCCCTTGGCCGAATCTTCGAATAGAAGTTCAAGATACACCCCGCGGGTGGAATTGTTCAAATCTAACAAAGTTCTCAAAAGATTACTTAAGACAGACAAGCAGAGGCGGAAACAGCAGCCTAGGAGGCGGCATCTGGGATTGGAGGATCGGAGGAGATGGCGGTGTCAGGCGCCGAGGCAGTCGGCTGGGCGGTCTCGGTTTGATCGCCTCCGGCGGCAGTCGCCTTCTCTTGACGTGGCTCGTTGCTGGAGGCGCGGTCGAGCTGAGGCTGGCCGCCTGCTCCGTCTTCTGGCACCTCCGCCTCGCCTTCGGCCTCCGCCTCGTCCTCCTCCTCGGTGCTGGAGTCGATCACCTCCGCCGAGTCCTCTCCATACTCCGGGTTCATCCCGAACCACTCTGCCGGCACTTCCTCGCCGCCTTCAGCCCGCTCGGGCACGAAGACACTGGTGTCCGTGTACTCGGCGATGGCCGCCGCACGCTTGATAAGGGCGCCCTCCACGACATCCAGCTCGGCTTGGGCTTTTGACCGGAATGCGGCCAGACGGTCCAGGTCCAGCCCTGGATACCACGCCTTGACGAACTCCAAGGCCCGGCACGCTCCGGCCCGGGCCGAGGAGCCCTTCCAGGCCTCAAGGCGGCCGACAGCGACTTCCAGCCAGTCGGCGGTCCGACTGGCGGTGCGCAGAGCCGGCATGTCCGGCCACAAAGCGGCAACCGCCTGGGCACCGGCACGCTGAAGCCGGCGCATCTGCCAGTGGGCCGGACGAAGACGGGCTTCAATGCTCAGGAGCTGTTCATCGACGGTTCGGGGGGCATTGGCGGCGATCTCCTCACCATTTGCCCTTCGCGCCTCACGAGCAGCCTCGATGGCCAGAGGGACCGCCTGCGAGTGACCAGGGAAGAAGTCTGCCAAGACAAAAAGAAGCAAGCCGAAAAATCAGAAGTCGGCCTGGCACATAGTCGGAAGCCCGAAGAAGCGAAAGAAACTTACCATCAACGATATCCTTGATCTCGTGGAAGCCGGAGGTCAGCATCGCCTCCCTGTCAGTCCAGGAGGAGCGCTCGCTCTCAAACTCGGCTAGGAGGGCGGCCTCCTTCTTCTCGGCCTCGTCCTGCGCCTTCTTGAGCAGCTCTTTCTGCTCGGCCAGCTGCACCGCCAGCAGGTCGCGCTCCGTGGCAAGCTTGTCACACTCCTCCTTGGCACGACCGGCGGTATTGGCCTCGCCCATCTGCTCCTGAAGAGCGGCATTGGCTCCTGAAAAACGAAAGAGGAAACAAATGAGTCGTCAGCAAAGAAGATCGCTGGGAAGATCCGGCCCGACTGCTCAGCAGTCGGCCCGAATCTCGGGGACTACAGCCCGCGGGTGCGCCAGTGCGCCCCCGCGAAGAAGAAGAACTCACTCCGGCTTTCCAACAAGTCGGTAGCCCGCTTGCTCAACTCCTCAACATTGCGGTTGAAGGCTGTGGCGCGGAGGTTGTGATACTCCTGCAATAAGTCATTGAAGACAAAGTTTGTGTTTGAAACTCGCCAGAGGGAGTTCCGAACCGCCTGCTCAGCAGCCGGCCCGGAACTCGGGGACTACACCCAGTGGGTGCGCTGGCGCGCCCCGACAGAGAAAAACAAGAATCAAAAAGGAAAAGAAACTTACTCGGATGGCCGTTCACGCGGCCAGGTGCGCTCTGGTGCAGGCTTGAAGGGCGTCGCCTTCGGCCCGCAACTTCGCCTGGACTTCCAGGAGCAATTTATTTAGTGGCCCAGTGCCGCCTCCGCGCACCCACCCCAAGGGCGTGGCGCTTGTGGCCTCGGCGTCTAGGGCTGCCGAGCTGGCAGCGCCAGTCTCCCGGGGTCATGGCGCCGAGGTCGCCCTCTCAAGACAGCGGCGCGCCGGCGAGGCGACTTGGAGAAGCAGCCGTGCCTCGGCCTCGTCCATGGCCGGCGGCTCCGACGGACCCACCGGCTGTTTGCCGTGCGGTCTCCCAGACGGCGGTGGAGGCGGCGGTGGCGGCACGAGAGTGTCCGACATGGAGGCCTTGCCGCTCTCCTTCTCCACGACGGGGTTCTCGGTGCCGGCCTCCCCGGTCTGCCCTGTGAACTCTGAAGGCGGCGGTGCTGACGATAGTGGGGGGACGAGCATCGCCGATCGGCGACGCGCGGCCTCCTCAGCATGCCGTCTCGCCTCAAGGGCGGCTTCAGCATCATCCAACTTCTTCTGGGCGGAGGCGGCCGCCCTATCGGCCTCTGCCTTCTCCAGACGTTCGGCCTCCTTCTCCTCGCGCTTCTCCCGCGCATTCCGCTCCGTCGCCTCCCGAAGGTCGGCGGCGGGGTCAGGCCGCCGAGTATTGGCGGACGTCTCTGCCGACCCCATGATGGAGGGGACGACGACTCTCTCAAGGCAAAGAGGGGCCCTGAAGAAGAGTGGAGGGAGTATATAACAAAAAGACTCAGACAAGATTCAACAAGGGAAAATAAAAAAGCATAAAGACTCACGCAGAGACTAGCGGCGGCTTTCTCACTTCCTTTCGGAAGCAGTTGGCCTTCGCGGCCGCCTCCTCTCGTCTGGTCACGGCGGTCGCCCCCTTGAACTTCTTCAATTTGCCGCCGGGCGCACTCGACCCGGCGTGACGCCTCTTCGCGCCGCCTTGGCCGCCCGGGCCGGCGGAGGAGCCGGCGCCCGACGGGCCGATCCTCAGCTGGTGGCATGGAGCGACTTCGCCTTCGGCGTCATCGTCAGGCCAGTCAGCGAAGGTGGCTGAGGGCCTGAAGTCACCTTCTGCTCCTCCTCCCCCGCCTTCGGCGTCGGCTTCCATCGCCGCCGCCCCCAAGTCGGGGTCGTCGACATCACTCTCCGCGCGGTCGGGAACATACTCGCGGGGCTGTCTCGTGGCGCTGGCGGCGGGCTGCATAAGAGGATTCTAGTTCCGAAGAGGCCAACAAGAGTTAGAAGCCGGAGTCGGCTGCGAAAAAAGACAAAACGATAGGGGGACGCGACTTACCACTGGTGGAGGATTGTCGCGCGAGTACGGCTCCTTGCCGAACTGCCAGTCCTCCTCGAACTCGTAGTGCGCGATGTAATTCACCATGTTTGCCACCTCCTTGCGGGGCATCTCCTTGGTGCTCATCCGACTTGGGTCTCGGAGGCCGCTCATCTGACAGATCAGGTGACGCCGGCCTTGGAGCGGGAGAACTCGGCGCGCCACGAAGGCGGCCAGCAAGTCGGCCCCGACCAGTCCCTCTGACTGCGTCAAGACTCGGAGTCGCGCTACGGCGGCGGCTCCGGCGGGAGTCAGCATCTTGACTCGGTGGGACCAGCTGGGGAGCCTCCCAATCAGGGGGCGGCGTTGTAAGGCGGCAAGTTGACCCAGTCGCCGTCGGAGGCGAGGTTCTTCACGTAGAAGTACGAGCGCTGCCACATCTTCACCGACTTGATCAGCGTGATGGGAGGGAAGGAGTTGTCGGTCATCGAGCGCCGCATCGCGAGGAAGGCGCCGCACTGAGCCGGCACGCCGGCGATGTGCGTGCCGAGCTTAGAAGAGAAGAACTCTCTCCACAGCTGGATGGTGGGGAGAACGCCGAGGAAACCTTCACATAGAGTGGCGAAGGCGGAGAGCAACACCATCGTGTTCGGAGTGAGGTGGTGCGGCTGAAGACTGTGGAACTCCAAGAACGAGCGGAAGAAGCCGCTCGCCGGCAGCCCCAGGCCGCGCATGAGGTACGAGCGGAAGATGACCCACTCTCCCTCTTCCGGCGCCGGCCAGATTTCCCCCTCCGGCGCGGCGCGGGCGTGCACGAGGTCCGCACTGGGGAGACGGCGCGTCTGGCGGAGGAACTCGATGTGTTCTTCTTCTACCTCCAAGCCATCCCATACGCCGGAGCGCCCGGCAGGGGCCGCGGCGGAGGAAGAGCTCATCGCCGCGGTATGGTGTGCTCTTGCTCAACGGCGGTAGCAGGAGGGAGAGAAGGCAAGATGAGGCGGGGGAGCGGGGAAGAAGGGCGCGCGTGCTGTGCCGCTCCACTTCCCCTCGCCTACTTATAGCCCTGCGGGCTGAGAAGCCGAGGGGGCGGGCATGGGATTAACTGCGCAAGATGCCCCACGATTTACCCCACAAAGTTACTGCACGCAGTAATGACGTGGGAAAACCAACCGTCCATGGCCGCAACGGATCCGTTCGTATGCCGAGGCGCGGTAGTGGCGGGCCCCGCCTGACGGCCCGTCCCGTCGCGCGCGTGGGCAGGCAGACTGTTCTCCCCACGGGGCGCCACGCAATAGGACCGCCCTGATGGCTGCAGGGAAGCGTATCAGGCACGCCGCCTGGTTTCCCGCCGCGACTCTCAAGCTTCGGCTCTCCACTAAACCTCCGACTTTCGACAGTCGGCCCAAGGGAAGCCGGCGGCCGAGTTCCAGAGTCTGCTCCTTGAAGGTTGAAACTATTGAAGCCCCACAAAGCAGCGTCTGCAGGGCTTCACCAGCTTCGGGGACTACTGTCGGAGTAATGGGCCACGGGTAGGCTAACCCGAGCCCCAGGACATTTCAAGACATCGGGGCAGGCCGCGCCCCTCAGGCCGAGTCCCAGGAGCGACTCCAAAATATGCCGAGTCCCAGACGGCGACTCCAACATAAGCCGACTCCAAGCTGGCGACCTCCAGAGAGGCCGACTATGGAGAGTCGGCCCAAGACTCCTCCCTCATCTCGAAGTATGATGCGGGGTACGGTCACGGCATGGCCGTTTCCCCCCTACTTACGAAGGGCCGGCGTGGCTACAGTGAGCCGTATCGCTGGAAGATCTCCGGCGAGATGCGGCACTGTTGCCATGCCTGCCCTGACCTCAGCCACAATATGCAGTACACTATGCCCACGACGCCGGCCTGAACGGCCCGAAGACGGCGGGGCCACCTGTCAGTGGGTGGGCCGAAGGCGGCCTGGGCACCCCGAAGACGGACCTGTGGGAGTTGGCCCCCCAGGAGTCGGCCGACTCCTCCCCAGGGCCCCACGAGCCATTAACCAGATGGGATGGGGAATGGCGACAGTGTTCGCCCGATAGACGGCGGCACTGTTGCCATGACCCAATGATCGAGCCTGCGTCAACAAGGGTGCCGCTACAGTATCAAGTCTGTCCACGGGACCCGCCAGTCGGTGGGCCCCAGAAGCCGGCGGGAAAGACGACAGCCTGAGAGACAAACGGCTGGGACCCGTGCCCAGCCAGATTACTATTGTACCCCCGGGGGTAGGCCTATATAAACCCCCCGGGGCACCCATGCAAAGGGTTCGGACCTAGATAGAGATAGACCAGATAGCACAGGGAGGAGAGAGCTAGCCTTGCCCTCTCCTGCCTCCCGAAACAGCTCCAGGAGCACCATTGTAGCTACTTTGCCTTAGTGATCATGCGGAGACCCCGTAGAGCAGCAGTAGGGGTGTTATCTCCTAGGAGAGCCCTGAAGCTGGGTAAGTTCCGCCGGCGTGCATGTCTTCGCCTCATCCCGCTTCCAGGCACCGGCGATGTTCTACTCACTCCCACCATGATAAGCCATCCTTTGGCATATGTCGTACCCAACCCCCGACATCCTGCTTGATTAATATTGATGATATGGGTAGTACAAGAGTTGATCTACCACGAGATCAGAGAGGCTAAACCCTAGAAGCTAGCCTATGGTATGATTGTTCTTCGCCCTACGGACTAAAACTCTCCAGTTTATATAGACACCGGAGAGGGCTAGGGTTACACAGAGTCGGTTACAATGGGAGGAGGTCTTCATATCGTATCGCCAAGCTTGCCTTCCACGCCAAGGAAAGTCCTATCCGGACACGGGAAGAAGTCTTCAATCTTGTATCTTCATAGTCCGGGAGTCCGGCCAAAGGTCATAGTCCGGCCATCCGGACACCCCCTAATCCAGGACTCCCTCAGTAGCCCCTAAACCAGGCTTCAATGACGACGAGTCCGGCGCGAAATTTGTCTTCGGCATTGCAAGGCGGGCCCTCCTCTGAATACTTCATAGAAGATGTTGAACACAAGGATAGTGTCCGACTTTGTAAAATAAGTTCCACATACCACTATAGAGAGAATAATATCTGCACAAATCTAATCTGCTGACGTATTCCGTAGCGTGATGTGATGCCACAGCCAAGCCTTCATTCGAATTGTTTTACTGTCCCACCTCAGCGTGTTTAGCGAGGCGGTTTCCTTGGCACGTCTTGTCAAAGCAGAGATCGTGTCCCCTCATTCCGAGATTCTCATCAATACATGCGTGGGTAACCCAACCGCGCCATCAATCGCGGCGCTTGGGAGATAAGCGAGTTTTACTAGGCTGGTGGGGGCACGCAGCTTTGGCCGCCCATATAAGGGGATAAGAATTCACCCTTTCAATCTACGCCTTCTTCCTCCTTTGCTTATCCATTTCCGCGCACTCGAGCTCCAGCGCCCAAGTCCGCACTTCCCACCTCAACCTTCTCCAATCATGTCCGGAGCGGGAGGTAGATGGATGCCCTCACCGTCACGCAGGGGCACATCAAAAAGCTGAGGAAAGCCGGATACTTGTCTAACGACATCGCGCACCGGCTCCCATTTGAGGGGTAACTCATCCCCACCCCTAGGCCCCATGAGAGGGTGGTATTCCTTACCCATTTCCTCCACGGACTGGGCTTCCCACTTCACCCCTTTGTCCGGGGGCTCATGTTCTACTACAGCCTGGATTTCCAAGATCTAGCCCCGAACTTCATCCTCAACATCTTGGTGTTTATCATCGTGTGCGAGGCCTTCCTCCGTATCAAACCCCACTTCGGCCTATGGCTGAAGACCTTCAGCGTCAAGCCGAAGGTCGTGGGCGACCGGCAAGCGAAGTGCGGAGGCGCCATGGTGGGCAAGATGCCCAACGTCACATGGCTCGAAGGCTCCTTTGTGGAAACCATCAAAGGGTGGCAATCGGGGTGGTTCTACATCACCGAGCCGCGTGACCCTGAGTGGGCAGCGGCCCCCGAATTCCAATCTGGCATTCCCACACGGCTCACATCTTGGAAAGAGACGGGCCTGTTGTGGGGTAATCCGGAAGAGGTGACCGGACACCAAACCTGCGTCCAAGACCTGGTAAACAAGAAGGTCAAACTTGTCAACGTAGTCCAGGCCATGCTCTTCCGCCGGATCCTCCCGTGTCAACGACGGGCCTTCAACTTGTGGAAATTCGACCCGGCCCAGCACCAGACTTTGTCCAGGCTCTTCGACACAAAGCACGAGGACGCCTGGAAGGTGCTATTCAAGAGCTCCAAGGTCTCCCCTCCCGTCACCGAGGATCGCGGATTCTGCGCCAAGCGCCAAGCCACCGAAGTAAGCTTGTTTTTATCCTTTACCAGACACTTGATTTTCATAGTTTGACTCTATGCAGGATCTAAACTCCCGCTCCTTTGACAGGATTGGAAGAGGATGTCCGAACAGTTTGACTGTCTGACCCCTTTGCCCGAAGGCCCAGCAGACGCACGCTTGACGAAGCTGCTGGTTGGGGCAGCTCACGTGGTGCCGGAGAAGAAGGCCAAGAAGAAGGCCACGGGGACTCAAAAGAGTTCCCGACGCCTGGTGGTGTCGGATTCATCGCCCGACAACCCCGAAGCGCCCTCCGCCTCCGAAGACGAGGAGGAGGAAAAAGAAGCCTCTCCCCCTCCAGTGGGGAGAGGAAAGAAAAGGAAGGCCGCCCCAACTGGGGAGGCCGGAGGGTCCAAAAAGGGGAAGACCCTTCTTCCGGACTACGCCTCCGATGCCGACGATGACGGAGAGGAATGGCCATCTAGGACCAAGCCCCTTGCAAAATCGTAAGTATCCGGATACCAGAATAACTTATGGCGTTCCTCTATTGTATAGTACCTTCTGACGCCGAATTCAATTATGCAGTCCACCCAAGGCTCAGCTTGGCAATTCGTCGAGCGGCTCCCTGGATTCATCGGATGTGAATAGCGCTTCACTCCCGATGGCCTCCTCCCCTCGCCCTACGGACAATGCCGAGGTGGAGTCCTAGAAGGGGCTAAACCAGGAGGAGGTGGTCCTGGAGGCACCGCAAGGCGACCTCCCGGACCCCAGGCCCAAAGGGGATGAAGCCCTAGAGGGATCTAAGTCCGGCCCTGGGTCGGACACCGCTCCGGAACCTTCAGCGGTTCTGGAGTCTGACAGGCGGCCCCCTCGCAAGAAGGCCAAGCCTAGGACGCCGGCAGCCTCCGTACAACCGGAGGCGCCGGACAATTTGCTGGAGGTGCTTAACGGCGCCTCCATCGACGAGGAGCACCGCACTGTTATGAGTGCAGTGATTCAGAAGGTTCAGTCCGCCAAGAGCGGGCTGACAGAAGCCTGTACCAGCATTCTAACAGGCTTTGAGGTATGTATTTAAAACATATAAAAATGTTACCTCATAGACAGTAGCCCCTGATGCTCTGTTTGGTGTTCGCAAAGAAAAACCGGACTGAGGATCTAAAAAGATATACGCAGGAGTCTAACGTAAATATGTCAATATGGGAATGCAGGCTGCGCTGCTGACCTCTGCCACACTGAGTGCGGAGGTTGATGCGTTGAAGCAGAGCCTCGAGTGGTCCGAGAACGAGCTCGGCCATGCCAAGAGGCAGCTCGAGGACAAGGAAGGCAGGTAGTACCTTATGTAAGTATATAAAAATACCTAGTTGCAAATAATGACAGGACCAACATGAATATTACAGGGGCCACAACTGAGGTGGCGGCCCTGAAGGAAGCACTGTCCAAGGCCAAAGACAATGCGGCCGTGGAGTGCACTGAGCGGGAAAAGCAGGAGGCGCAGGTGGCGGAGGTGCGGCAAGAGCTCCATGCTCTCATGAAGAAACACGAGAGTTTAGAGCTTGACTCAAAGACGCGAGAGTCCGAGCTTGCCTCGGCACTTGAAAGCGCCAAATCTGCCAATGCCAAAGCCCAGAAAGCCCTCCAGGAAATTGAGGCGATGAAAAGGATTGCGGCGGGTAAGGCATTCTTTATGCAAAGCAAGCACGTGAAAGTAAATTACCTGTTACTTACCCAAATCCGGAGCTCTCCAGGAGCTTTCGCAGATCTTCCCTGCAGTGTATCCGACGCCGCCGCATTCTACCAGGCCGAGGAAGGGACCTCGACGGAGAAGGTGTTCTGGTCCTAGTATGCTGGGGCCAGACACCCGGTGCCCCTGAGCGACCAGCTGAAGCAGCTAGTCGAGCTTCATAAGGCAGCCGAACAGGCCATGAAGGGCCTGATAGGCTGGCTGTGGCCTGGGGAGGCCATGCCTTTGAGCTACTTTGGGCTGGTGCGGCGGCTGGTGGATGCCTGTCCCCGGCTTGAAGTCATCAAGCGCTCTGTTTGCATCGAAGGCGCCCGTAGGGCTTTTGCCCGAGCTAAAGTGCACTGGGGCAAACTGGATGCTAAGAAGCTGGTGACAGAGGGCCCACCGAAGGGGAAGGAGCATCGCAGGCCCGAGATGTATTATGAGGGCGTCCTGAAGGGTGCCCGTCGTGTGGCGGATGAATGTACAAGGGATGTAATTTTTGAGTAAACTCGCTCGTGTTTATCCTGTGCGCTAAAAACTTGTTCATATGCGCTAAGCAACGCTTTTTGAATTTAAAATATTACCTTCTGTGCAGCCGTTTATTAAATCTGAGAGATGCAAGTCGTCGGCTTCTACCCCCATGCCACGAGTGCTGGGGTGTTCGGGATAAACCTGAGCGCTCTTGTTCCCATTCTTGGGTCCATCGAGGGAGGCGCTTAGCACAACGAACAAGGCAACCAAACTTATAATGCTTTATCACTCTCACTTAGCCATAGAATTCTATAATTTTAAATTTCGGCGAAGCCCCTAGTATTCGGAAGACCGAGTTCGGGGCGCTATCCACGCCTAGGCCGGACAAAGCCAGCTCCTCGCTCTAAGCGGCATAAGGCTTTAAGGACTCGAAAAACCTCTCGAACAGCGACCGGTCTCTCGCCCTATCATGACAGTCAGTTTTAGCTTTCTCTACTGAGGTGTTAACCCAGCTCAACTGGGGCACAATCGCAGTAGTTCTCCCAGCGCTACCTTAGCCGACATAGCAGAACGTAAGGTACCAAACCATGGGAGCCGGGCAAACCCAACTATTGACCCAAGACATGATTCGGAGCCGATGCATATAATGCTATAAGTTCGGGGTGCCGCACTCATGAGAGTGTTCGGTCTTCTCACACCGTATTATGGGGTACTTAAGCCCCTGTTGTATTGGCCGTACCAAAGTGTACGGTTGCATAATGTCATAACTGAACATATTTATATAAAAAATGAGTGCAATATTAGACAAAAGCTATGTATTGTTTATTAAAAGGGCTGCTATAAGAGCAGGACGATACAAATAGTGCGATACGCAAGAGATGGGATTATTTGACATGTCCCCCTCCAGGGGCAAGCTGTGAGACTTTAAGTAAGACAGGTATTTAGCTCGTTATAGAGACCACCTGGACATTTGACGTGGCCTGTTGTCTCCCTGGCTGTTGCATCGTGTGTTTGGCGATTGTACTACCGGACAGGCCTTCCGAATAGTGGAGTCATGAAAGTATATATAATAATAAAAAAAGAAATGGCAAAATCGGGAGCCCCTAGTGCGGTTGAGCCGCATTCTGGGCGTGCCGTGGTTATGCCCCTCCCCTTATGCCTATGGTATTTCCAGAGCATAATTATGTACGCGTGGTACTGGTATCGCAATCTCGCGAGGGCTGGGTTGGGGCCTCACTGCTATGCTTGCTCGGAACGTGCCAGACGATTTTGTTGTAGGTTACTTCGGGCGTGTTTGACATTGTCCGGACGTTTAACGGCCGGACTGGAGAATTGCCTTGAGAGGCTACTTTGTACTTCCGCCGCCAGGGCCGCCGTGTGCTCCTCTGTTCAGAGAGAGCGTTCGGTGTTTCCATTGACCGTAATGACTCCGCGAGGGCCTGGCATCTTGAGCTTGAGATATGGTGCGGCACCGCATTGAATTTTGCAAATGCGGTTCATCCAAGCAGGGTGTGATAGCCACTGCGGAACGGGACTATGTCGAAGATTAACTCCTCGCTTCGGAAATTATCCGGGGATCCGAAGACCACTTCAAGCGTAACTGAGCCTGTACAGCTGGCTTCTACACCTGGTATGACGCCTTTAAAGGTCGTCTTTGTGTGTTTAATCCTTGAGGGATCTATACCCATTTTTCGCACTGTATCCTGATATTGCAGGTTCAGGCTGCTGCCGCCGTCCATGAGGACTCTAGTGAGGTGAAATCTGTCAATGATTGGGTCTAGAACCAATGCGGCGAATCCGCCGTGACGAATGCTAGTGGAGTGGTCCCTTCGATCAAAAGTGATCGGGCAGGAGGACCATGGGTTGAACTTTGGGGCGACTGGCTACAACGCATAGACATCCTTGAGAGCACGCTTCCGTTCCCTTTTGGGGATATGGGTTGCGTATATCATGTTCACCGTCCGCACTTGTGGGGGAAAGCCCTTCTGTCCTTAGTTGTTCGGCGGCCGGGGCTCCTCCTCGTCATCGCTATGCAGCCCCTTGTGTCTATGTTCGGCACTTAACTTACATGCCTGCTTGAACACCCAACAATCCCTGTTGGTGTGATTGGCTGGTTGTTCGGGGGTGCCGTGTATCTGGCACGAGCGGCCGAGTATCCAGTCTAAACTGGACGGGCCTGGAGTACTTTTTTGAATGGCCTTTTCCACAGACCGGGTTTAGAGCCTCTGAATCCAGCATTAACTGCCGTATCCTTAGTGTTGTCGCCATTAATGCGACACTTGTGCTTGTTACGACGCGACCTGCCATTGTTGTCCTTGGTATCTGAATTACCAGGGCTCTTGGTCATGTTATTGCTATGAGCTAGCCAACTGTCTTCTCCCGCGCAAAAGCGGGTCATGAGTGTCGTGAGGGCTGCCATAGATTTTGGCTTTTCCTGTCCTAGGTGCCGGGCAAGCCATTCGTCTCGGATGTTATGTTTGAAGGCTGCAAGGGCCTCTGCGTCCGGACAATCGACTATTTGATTTTTCTTGGTTAGGACCGCGTCCAGAATTGTCTGGCCGATTCCTCGGGCTGCTATATTATGTGGCTTAGGTCATCGGCGTCTGGTGGTCGCACATAAGTGCCCTGGAAGTTGTCAAGAAATGCGGATTCCAGGTCCTCGCAGCAACCAATTGACTCTGCTGGCAAGCTGTTAAGCCAATGCCGAGCTGGACCTTTAAGCTTGAGCGGAAGGTATTTGATAGCGTGTAGATCATCACCGCGGGCCATGTGGATGTGAAGGAGATAATCCTTGATCCATACTGCAGGATCTGTTGTGCCATTGTATGATTCGATGTTTACGGGTTTAAAACCCTCGGGGATTTGATGATCCATTACTTCATCTTTGAAGCATAGTGGGTGTGCGACGCCTCTGTACTGGGCTATATCACGACATAGCTCGGATGAGCTTTGTCTGTTGTGTTCGGCCTGGCCGTATTTGCCATATCCGGCGTGACGGTTATCGTCACGTGTCGTGGGGCACCCACTCAATCCGTAGATCGATATTGTTTGCCTTGCCTTGTCCTCCAATATGTCTCGCAGGTCTGGCGCGTTTCCCCGTGCCTTGGTACTTTTTGAGCAGCGCTAGGGTGTGGCTTGAGTTGAGGGCCGAAAGGCCTCTCTGTCGCGGCCACGGGGTGGCCGATCAGCCGCATCATACGCTGGTGATGTAGGTTTAGTTGCTTCCTCCTCTAGTTGGGGTAGCAGCCTGCGCTTTGGGTAGCTCTTGGAGGGGCGTTCGAGTTTGTACTCTTCAGCCGCCAGGACTTCAATCCATCTGTCGGCTAGCAAATCTTGGACAGCTCTAAGCTACTGCTATTTTTTCTTGAGGCTGCTTGCCGTGGCCATAAGCCTGCGTTTGAAACGCTCTTGTTCGATGGGATCCTATGGCACGACAAATTCGTCGTTATCGAGGCTTGCCTCGTCTTCGGAGGGAGGCATATAATTGTCATCCTCGACCTCTCTATCTGCCGCTCTCTTATGAGGGCTGGCTCCTCCATCCTCCTACGCTGAATCCTGCTGGAGGGGGTTGTCTTCGGCACTGTCCGGGGTGTTATTGTCTCCGGTGCCAGAATCGCCGTTTTTTCTGTGGCGGGATTTAGAGCGGCGCTGCTGACGCTGGCGCTTAGGCTGTTTCTTCGAGGGGTCATCCTCCGTTGTTCCATCGCCATTCCCTTCCTTTGGGGTGTCCACCATGCATATGTCATATGACGAGGTGGATTTCCAGTCCCCTATAAGTGCCGGTTCTTGGTCGTCTCCTTCATCGGCGTCGATACCGTCGATGTCTTCGGAGTCGAAGTCGAGCATGTCGGTTAAATCATCGACAGTAGCTACGAAGTGGGTGGTGGGTGGGTTTCGAATTTATTTGTCGTCCATATCCCAACCTTGCTGACCATAGTCCGGCCATGGCTCTCCTGATAAAGAGAGAGACTTTAGTGAATTCAGGATGTCGCCAAAGGGCGAGTGCTGAAAGATGTTCGCGGCGGTGAACTCCATGATCGGAACCCAATTGGGTTCGATCGGAAGGGGTGCGGAAGATTCGGAGTTCGAAAAGGAGTCCGGCACCTTGGAGTCATAAGCTTCGCAAAGGATAAGGCTGGTATTCGACTCGATGGCCGTAGAGATTGCAGCCCCCCAGGCGGCGTCCAACCATCCGTCCCCGATTGGCACGGTCGGCTCCGAGCTAAGGGTCAGAGCGGACACCTAAGCGGTACTCTGGGCATTGTCCGGCGGCAGAGCTAGATCATGCCCATCGTGACAGTGCGGCGCGCTCGGCTGTGGCTCGAATCCGTCGAAGATCAAGTCCCCGCGGATATCAGCCGTGTAGTTCAAATTTCAAAATCTGACCTGATGGCCAGGGGTGAAACTTTCGATCTGCTCTAGTTGGCCAAGCGAATTGGCCTGCAGTGCAAAGCCGCCGAACATGAAGATCTGTTCAGGGAGAAAAAGTCTCACCCTGGACTGCATCGTGGTTGTTGATCGAAGAAGCCATCGGGCCTAACAGCGACGACACCGAGGAACTCTCAATGAAAGCACCAATGTCGGCGTCAAAACTGGCGGATCTCGGGTAGGGGGTCCCGAACTATGCGTCTAGGCGGATGGTAACAGGAGACAAGGGACACGATGTTTTTATCCAGGTTCGGGCCCTCTCGATGGAGGTAAAACCCTACTCCTGCTTGATTAATATTGATGATATTGGTAGTACAAGAGTTGATCTACCACGAGATTAGAGAGGCTAAACCCTAGAAGCTAGCCTATGGTATGATTGTTCTTCGTCCTACGGACTAAAAGTTTCTGGTTTATATAGACATCGGAGAGGGCTAAGGTTACATAGAGTCGGTTACAATGGGAGGAGATCTTCATATCGTATCACCAAGCTTGCCTTCCACACCAAGGAAAGTCCTATCCGAACACGGTTCGAAGTCTTCAATCTTGTATCTTCATAGTCCGGGAGTCCGGCCAAAGGTCATAGTCCGTCCATCCGGACACCCCCTAATCCAGGACTCCCTCATGTACCTTACCAATGCTCGTAGTAGCGCATGGGTATTTGATACTGGTTCCGTTGCTCATATTTGCAACTCGAAACAGGGGCTACAGATTAAACAAAGATTGGCTAAGGACGAGATGACGATGCGCGTCGGAAATGGTTCCAAGGTCGATGTGATTGCCGTCGGCACGCTACCTCTACATCTACTTTCGGGATTAGTTTTAGATCTGAATAATTGTTATTTGGTGCCAGCGTTGAGCATGAAATTATACCTGGATCTTGTTTGATGCGAGACGGTTATTCATTTAAATCAGAGAATAATTGTTGTTCTATTTATATGAGTAATATCTTTTATGGTCATGCACCCCTGTTGAGTGGTCTATTTTTATTGAATCTTGATCGTGGTGATACACATGTTCAAAATATTGAAGCCAAAAGATGCAAAGTTGATAATGATAGTGCAACTTATTTATGGCACTACTGTTTAGGTCATATTGGTGTAAAATGCATGAAGAAACTCCATGCCGATGGCTTTTGGAACCACTTGATTATGAATCACTTGGTGCTTGGGAACCATGCCTCATGGGCAAGATGACTAAAACTCCGTTCTCCGGAACAATGGAACAAGCTACTGACTTATTGGAAATAACACATACCGATGTATGCAGTCCAATGAGTGTTGAGGCTCGTGGTGGGTATCGTTATTTTATGACCTTCACAAATGATTTGAGCAGATATGGGTATATCTACTTAATGAAACATAAGTTTGGAACGTTTGAAAAGTTCAAACAATTATAGAGTGAAGTGGAAAATCATCATAACAAGAAAATAAAGTTTCTATGATCTGATTGTGGAGGAGAATATTTGAGTTACGAGTTTGGTCTTCATTTGAAAGAATGTGGAATAGTTTCACAACTAACGCCACCTGGAACACCCCAGCGTAATGGTGTGTCCGGATGCTGTAACTATACTTTATTGGATATGGTGTGATCTATGATGTCTCTTACTGATTTACCGCTATCATTTTGGGGTTATGCTTTAGAGACGACTGCATTCACATTAAACAGGGCACCATCAAAATCCGTTGAGACGATGCCATATGAACTGTGGTTTCGCAAGAAACCCAAGTTGTCGTTTCCTAAAGTTTGGGGCTGTGATGCTTATGTGAAAAAGCTTCAACCTAACTAGCTCGAACCCAAATCAAAGAAGTGTGTCTTCATAGGATACCCAAAGGAAACTGTTGGGTATACCTTCTATCACAAATCCGAAGGCAAGATATTCGTTGCTAAGAATGGATCCTTTCTAGAGAAGGAGTTTCTCTTGAAAGAAGTGAGTGGGAGGAAAGTATAACTTGATGAGGTAATTGTACCTTCTCCCGAATTGGAAAGTAGTTCATCGCAGAAATCAGTTCCAGTGATTCCTACACCAATTAGTGAGGAAGCTAATGATGATGATCATGAAACTTCAGATCAAGTTACTACCGAACCTCGTAGGTCATCCAGAGTACGGTCCGCACCAGAGTGGCACGGTAATCCTATTCTGGATGTCATGTTACTAGACCATGATGAATCTACAAACTATGAGGAAGCGATGATGAGCCCAAATTCCACGAAATGGCTTGAGAGTTGAGGCCATGAAATCTGAGATGGGATCTGAGGGAGTCCTGGATTAGGGGGTGTCCGGATGACCGGACTATAACCTTTGGCCGGACTCCTGGACTATGAAGATACAAGATTGAAGACTTCGTCCCGTGTCCAGATGGGACTTTCCTTGGCGTGGAAGGCAAGCTTGGCGATACAGACATGTAGATCTCCTCCCATTGTAACCGACTCTGTGTAACCCTAGCCCTCTCCGGTGTCTATATAAACCGGAGGGTTTTAGTCCGTTGAACGAACAACAATCATACCATAGGCTAGCTTCTAGGGTTTAGCCTCTCTTATCTCGTGGTAGATCCACTCTTGTACTACCCATATCATCAATATTAATCAAGCAGGAGTAGGCTTTTACCTCCATCGAGAGGGCTAAAACCTGGGTAAAAACATCGTGTCCCTTGTCTCATGTTACCATACGCCTAGACGCACAGTTCGGGACCCCCTACCCGAGATCCGCCAGTTTTGACACCGACATTGGTGCTTTCATTGAGAGTTCCTCTGTGTCATCATCTTTAGGCCCGATGGCTCCTCCGATCATCAACAACAATGCGGTCCAGGGTGAGAATTTTCTCCCCGGACAGATCTTTGTATTCGGCGGCTTTGCACTCGGGCCAATTCGCTTGGCCATCTGGAGCAGATCGAAAGCTACGCCCCTGGCCATCAGGTCAGATTTGGAAGTTTGAACTACACGGCTGACATCCGCGGAGACTTGATCTTCGACGGGTTCGAGCCACAGCCGAGCGTGCCGCGCTGTCACGATGGGCATGATCTAGCTCTGCCGCCGAACAGTGCCCAGGAGGCCGCCCCAGTGTCCGCTCCGATCCTTAGCTCAGAGCTGACTGCGCCAATCGAGGATGGGTGGCTGGACACCGCCTCGGGGGTTGCAATCTCTATGGCAATCGAGCCGAACACCAGCCTTGTCCTTTGCGAAGCTCGCGACTCCAAGGTGTCGGACTCCTTTCCGGACTCCGAACATTCCACGCCCCTGCCGATCGAATTCGATTGGGTGACAATCATGGAGTTCGCCGCCGCAGACATCTTTCAGCACTCGCCCTTCGGCGACATTCTGAATTCACTAAAGTCTCTCTCTTTATCAGGAGAGCCCTGGCCGGACTATGGTCAGCAAGGTTGGGATGAGGACGACAAAGAAATTCAAAGCCCACCCACCACCCACTTCGTAGCCACTGTCGATGATTTAACCGACATGCTCGACTTCGACTCCGAAGACATCGACGGTATGGACGCTGATGAAGGAGACGACCAAGAACCAGCGCCCATAGGGCACTAGAAGGCCACCTCGTCATATGACATATACATGGTGGACACCCCAAAAGAAGGGAATGGCGATGGAACAATGGAGGATGACCCCTCCAAGAAGCAGCCTAAGCGCCGGCGTCAGCGGCGCCGCTCTAAATCCCGCCAAAGCAAAAACGGCAATTCCGGCATGGGAGATAATAACACCCCGGACAGTGCCGAAGACAACCCCCTCCAGCAGGATTCAGCACAGGAGGATGGAGAAGCCAGCCCTCTTGAGAGAGCGGCGGACAGAGAGGTAGAGGATGATAATTACATGCCTCCCTCCGAAGACGAGGCAAGCCTCGACGATGACGAATTTGTCGTGCGTGAGGATCCCGTCGAACAAGAGCGTTTCAAACGCAGGCTTATGGCCACGGTGAGCAGCCTCAAGAAAAAACAGCATCAGCTTAGAGCTGACCAAGACTTGCTAGCCGACAGATGGACTGAAGTCCTTGCGGCCGAAGAGTACGAACTCGAACGCCCCTCCAAGAGCTACCCAAAGCGTAGGCTGCTACCCCGATTAGAGGAGGAAGCACCTAAACCTACATCACCAGTGCATGACGCGGCCGACCGGCCACCTCGTGGCCGCGACAGAGAGGCCTCTCAGCCATCCACTCAAGCCGCACCCCGACGTCGCTCAAAAAATACCAAGGCATGGGGAAATGCGCCAGACCTGCGAGATATATTGGAGGACAAGGCAAGGCAAACAAGATCGATCTACGGATAGCGTGGGCGCCCCACGGCACATGACGATAACCGTCATGCCGGATATGGCAAATACGGCCAGGCCGAACACAACAGACAAAGCTCATTTGGGCTACGTCGTGATATAGCCCAGTACAGAGGCGCCACACACCCACTATGCTTCAAAGATGAAGTAATGGATCATCAAATCCCCGAGGGTTTTAAACCCGTAAATATCGAATCATACGATGGCACAACAGATCCCGCGGTATGGATCGAGGATTATCTCCTTCGTATCCACATGGCCTGCGGTGATGATCTACACACTATCAAATACCTCCCACTCAAGCTTAAAGGACCAGCTCGGCATTGGCTCAACAGCTTGCCAGCAGAGTCAATTGGTTGCTGGGAGGACCTGGAAGCCGCATTCCTCGACAATTTCCAGGGCACCTATGTGCGACCACCAGACGTCGATGACCTAAGCCACATAATTCAGTAGCCAGAGGAATCGGCCAGACAATTCTGGACACGGTTCCTAACCAAGAAAAATCAAATAGTCGACTGTCCGGACGCAGAGGCCCTCGCAGCCTTCAAACGTAACATCCGTGACGAATGTCTTGCCCGGCACCTAGGACAGGAAAAGTCGAATTCCATGGCAGCACTCACAACACTCATGACCCGCTTTTGCGTGGGAGAAGACAGCTGGCTAGCTCGTAGTAATAACATGACCAAGAGCCCTGGTAATTCGGATACCAAGGACAACAATGGCAGGTCGCGTCGCAACAAGCACAAGCGCCGCATTAACAGCGACAATGCTGAGGATGCGACAGTTAATGCCGGATTCAGAGGCTCTAAACCCGGTCAGCGGAAAAAGCCATTCAAAAGAAATACTCCGGGCCCGTCCAGTTTGGACCGAATACTCGATCGCTCGTGTCAGATACATGGCACCCCCGAAACACGAGCCAATCACACCAACAGGGACTGTTGGGTGTTCAAGCAGGCAGGCAAGTTAAGTGCCGAAAACAGAGACAAGGGGCTGCATAGCGATGACGAGGAGGAGCCCCGGCAGCTGAACAACAGGGGGTCGAAGGGCTTTCCCCCACAAGTGCGGACGGTGAACATGATATACGTAACCCACATCCCCAAAAGGGAGCGGAAGCGTGCACTCAGGGACGTATATGCGTTGGAGCCAGTCGCCCCAAAGTTCAACCCGTGGTCCTCCTGCCCGATCACTTTTGATCGACGGTACCACCTCACTAGCATCCGCCATGGCGGATTCGCCGCACTGGTTCTAGACCCAATCATTGACGGATTTCACCTCACTAGAGTCCATATGGACGGCGGCAGCAGCCTGAACCTGCTTTATCAGGATATAGTGCGAAAAATGGGCATAGATCCCTCAAGGATTAAACCCACAAAGACGACCTTTAACGGCGTCATACTAGGTGTAGAGGCCAACTGTACAGGCTCAGTTACACTCGAAGTGGTCTTCGGATCCCCGGATAATTTCCGAAGCAAGGAGTTAATCTTCGACATAGTCCCGTTCAGCAGTGGCTATCACGCCCTGCTCGGACGAACCGCATTTGCAAAGTTCAATGCGATAACGCACTATGCATACCTCAAGCTCAAGATGACAGGCCCTCGAGGAGTCACTACGGTCAATGGAAACACCGAACGCTCTCTCCGAATGGAGGACCATACGGCAGCCCTCGCGGCGGAAGTACAAAGTAGCCTTTCAAGGCAATTCTCCAGTCCGGCTATTAAACGTCTAGACACTGTCAAGCGTGCCCGGAGTAACCTACAACAAGACCATGTGGCACGTTCCGAGCAAGCGTATCAGTGCGGCCCCAACCCCAGCCCTCGCGAAATTGTGAAACCAGTACTACGCGTACATAATTACGCTCTGGAAATACCATGGGCATAAGGGGAGGGTCACAACCACGACACGCCCAAAATACGGCTCAACTGCGCTAGGGGCTCCCAATTTTGTCATCTCTTTTTTCTTACTTTCAGGACTCCACTCTCCAGAAGGCCTGTCCGGCAGTACAATCGCCGAACGCACGATGCAACAGCCAGGGAGGCAGCAAGCCACATCGAATGTCTAGGTGGTCTCTATAACGAGCTAAATACCTGTCTTACATAAAGTCTCACAGCTTGCCCCTGGAGGGGGACATGTCAAATAATCCCATCTCTTGCTTATCGCACTATTTGTATCGTTCTGCTTTCACAGCAGCCTTTTAATAAACAATACATAGCTCTTGTCTGTTATTGCATCCATTTTTTATGTAAATATGTTCAATTATGACATTATGCAACCGTACACTTTGGTACGGCCAATACACCAGGGGCTTAAGTACCCCAGAATATGGTGTGAGAAGTCCAAACACTCTCATGAGTGCGGCACCCCAAACTTATAGCATTATATGCATCGGCTCCGAATCATGTCTTGGGTCAATAGTTGGGTTTGCCCGGCTCCCATGTTTTGGTACCTTACGTTCCGTTATATCGGCTAAGGTAGCACTAGGAGAACTGCTGCGATTGTGCCCTAGTTGAGCTGGGTTAAGCACCTCAGTAGAGAAAGCTAAAACTGACCGTCATGATAGGGCGAAAGCCGGTCGCTGTTCGAGAGGTTTTTGAGTCCCTAAAGACTTATGGCGCTTAGAGCGAGGAGCTAGCTTTGTCCAGCCTAGGTGTGGATAGCGCCCCGAACTCGGTCTTCCGAATACTAGGGGCTTCGCCGAAATTTAAAATTATACAATTCTATGGCTAAGTGAGAGTGATAAAGCATTATAGTCCGATTGCCTTGTTCGTTGTGCTGAGCGCCTCCCTCGAAGGACCCAAGAATGGGGACAAGAGCGCTCAGGTTTATCCCGAACACCCAGCACTCGTGGCATGGGGGTAGAAGCCGACGAGTCGCCATCTCTCAGATTTAATAAACGGCTGCATAGAAGGTAATATTTTAAATTCAAAAAGCGTTGCTTAGCGCATATGAACAAGTTTTTAGCGCACAGGATAACACAAGCGAGTTTACTCAAAAATTACATCCTTGGAACACTCATTCGCCACAAAACATGCACCCTTCAGGACGCCCTCATAATACAACTCGGGCTTGCGATGCTCCTTCCCCTCCGGTGGCCCATCTGTCACCAGCTTCTCAGCATCCATCTTGCCCCGGTGTACTTTAACACGGGCAAGGGCCCTACGGGCGCCTTCGATGCATACGGAGTGCTTGATGATTTCAAGCCATGGACAGGCATCCACCAACCGCCTCACCAGCCTAAAGTAGCTCCCAGGCATGACCTCCCCAGGCCACAGCCGGCTATAAGGCCCTTCATGGCCTGTCCGGCCTCAACATACTAGGACCAGAACACCTTCTTCGTCGAGCTCCCTTCCTCGGCTCGGTAGAATGCGGCAGCGTCGGACACACTGCAGGGCAGATCTGCGAATGCTCCTGGAGAGCTCCGAACTCGGTTAAGTAACAAGTAATTCACTTTCACGTGCTTGCTTTGCATAAAGAATGCCTTACCCGCCGCTATCTTCTTCATCGCCTCAATTTCCTGGAGGGCTTTTTGGGCATTGGCCTTGGCAGATTTGGCACTCTCAAGGGCCGAGGCAAGCTCGGACTCTTGAGTCTTTGAGTCAAGCTCCAAACTCTCGTGTTTTTTCACAAGAGCGTGGAGCTCTTGCCGCACCTTCGCCACCCGCGCCTCCTGCTTTTCTCGCTCGGCGCGCTCCATGGCCGCACTGTCTTCGGCCTTGGACAATGCTTCCTTCAGGGTCACCACCTCAGTTGTGGCCCCTGTAATACTCACGTTGGTCCTATCATTATTTGCAACCAGATTTTTTATATATACTTACATAAGGTATTACTTACCTTCCTTCTCCTCGAGCTGCTTCTTGGCAAGGCCGAGCTCGTTCTCGGACCGCTCGAGGCTCTGCTTCAATGCACCGACCTCCACAGTCAGTGCGGCAGAGGTCAGCAGCGCAGCCTGCATTCCCATATTGACATACTTATGTTAGACTCCTGCGTATATCTTTTTAGATCCTCAGTCCGGCTTTTCTTCCCGAACACCAAACTGAGCCTCAGGGGCTACTGTCTATGCGGTAACATTTTTACATGTCTTAAATACATACCTCGAAGCCTGTTAGAAGGCTGGCACAGGCTTCTGTCAGCCCGCTCTTGGTGGACTGGACCTTCTGGATCACCGCAGTCATAATAGTGCGGTGCTCCTTGTTGATGGAGGCGCCGTTAAGCACCTCCAGCAAATTATCCGGTGCCTCCGGTTGGACAGAGGTCACCGGCGTTGTAGGCTTGCCCTTCTTACTAGGGGGGCTCCTGCCGGACTCCGGAACCACTGAAGGTTCCGGTGCGGTGTCCGGCCTAGGGCCAGACTTAGAGCCCTTTGGGGTTTTATCCCCTTTGCGCCTGGAGTCCGGGAGGTTACTTTGCGGTGCCTCCAGGACCACCTCCTCCTGGCTTTGCCCCTTTTGGGACTCCACCTCAGCATCGTCCGTAGGGCGAGGGGAGGTAGTAGTCGGGAGTGAAAGACTATTCACATCCGACGAATCCAGGGAGCCGCTCGACGAAGCGTCGAGCTGGGCCTTAGGCGGACTGCATGATTATATTCGGCGTCAGAAGATACTGTGCAATAAAGGAACGCCATGAGTTATTCTGGTATCTAGATACTTACGATTTTGCCAGGGGCTTGGCCCTGGATGGCCACTCCTCTTCGCCGTCGTCGGCGTTGGTGGAGTAGTCCGGAGGAAGGGTCTTTCCCTTCTTGGACCCTCCGGCCCCCCTAGTTGGGGTGGCCTTCCTTTTCTTTCCTCCTCCCGTTGGAGGGGGAGAGGCCTCTTCTTCCTCCTCCTCGCCTTCGTGGGAGGAGTGCGCTTCGGGGTCATCGGACGATGAATCCGACACCACCTGGCGCCGGTAACTCTTTCGAGTTGTCGTGGCCTTCTTCTTGCCCTTCTTCTCCGGCACCATGTAAGGTGTCGGGACCAGCAGCTTCGCCAAGCGGGTGTCTACTGGGCCTTCGAGCAAAGGAGCCGGACAGTCGATCTATCCGGACTTCTTCTGCCAGTCCTGTCAAAGGAACGGGAGCTTAGATCCCGCATAGAGTCAAACTATGAAAAACAAGTATCCCATAAAGGGTAAAACAAGCTTACCACGCTGGCTTGGCGCTTCGCGCAGAATCCGCGATCCTCGGTAATGGGAGGGGGAACCTCGTCGCCCTTGAATAGCACCTTCCAGGCATCCTTGTGCATTGTGTCAAAGAGCCTGGACAAAGTTTGGTGCTGAGCCAGGTCGAACTCCCACAAGTTAAAAGCCCACCGTTGACACTGGAGGATCCGGCGGAAGAGCATGACCTGGACTACGTTGACAAGTTTAACCTTCTTGTCCATCAAGTTTTGGACGCAGGTTTAGAGTCCGGTCAGCTCTCCTGAATTACCCCACGACAGGCCCGTCTCTTTCCAGGAGGTGAGCCAGGTGGGGATGCCAGATTGGAATTCGGGGGCCACTGCCCATTCAGGGTCACGCGGCTCGGTGATGTAGAACCACCCCGATTGCCACCCTTTGATGATTTCCACGAAGGAGCCCTCGAGCCATGTGACGTTGGGCATCTTGCCCACCATGGCACCTCCGCACTCCGCTTGCTGGCCGCCCACTACCTTCGGCTTGACATTGAAGATCTTCAGCCATAAGCCGAAGTGGGGCTTGATGCGGAGGAAGGCCTCGCACACGACGATAAATGCCGAGATGTTGAGGATGAAGTTCGGGGCCAGATCGTGGAAATCTAGGCCGTAGTAGAACATGAGCCCCCGGACAAATGGGTGGAGTGGGAAGCCCAGTCCATGGAGGAAATGGGGGAGAAACACCACCCTCTCATGGGGCCTGGGGGTGGGGATGAGCTGCCCCTCATCTGGAAGCCGATACGCAATGTCGTTGGACAAGTATCCGTCCTTCCTCAACTTTTTGATGTGCCCCTCAGTGACGGAGGAGGCCATCCACCTGCCTCCCGCTCCAGACATGGCTGGAGAAGGTTGAGGTGGGAAGTGCAGACTTGGGCGCTGGAGCTCGAGTGCGCGGGAATGGATAAGCGAAGGAGGAAGAAGGCGTAGATGAAGAAGGTCGATCCTTATCCCCTTATATGGGCGGACGAAACTATGTGCCCCCACCAGCCTGGTAAAACTCGCTTACCTCCCAAGCGCCATGATTAATGGCACTGTTGGGTGACCCACGCCCGTATTCATGAGAATCCCGGAATAAGGGGACACGATCTCTGCTTCGACAAGACGTGCCAAGGAAACCACCTCGCTAAACGCGCTGAGGTGGGACAGTAAAACGATTCGAATAAAGGCTTGGCCGTGGCGTGATGTCACGCCGCGGAATACGTCAGCAGAATAGATTTGTGCAAATATTATTCTCTCTATGTTGGTATGTGGAACTTGTTTTGCAGAGCCGGACACTGTCCTTGTGTTCAAAATCATCTATGAAGTATTCGGAGGAGGAACCAGCATTGCAATGTCGAAGACAAACTGCACGCCGGACTCGTCGTCATTGAAGCCTGGTTTAGGGGCTACTGAGGGAGTCCTGGATTAGGGGGACTCCTAGGCTATGAAGATCCAAGATTGAAAACTTCGTCCCGTGTCCGGATGGGACTTTCCTTGGCGTGGAAGGCAAGCTTGGCGATACGGATATGTAGATCTCCTCCCATTGTAACCGACTCTGTGTAACCCTAGCCTTATCCAATGTCTATATAAACCGGAGGGTTTTAGTCCGTAGGACGAACAACAATCATACCATAGGCTAGCTTCTAGGGTTTAGCCTCTCTGATCTCGTGGTAGATCCACTCTTGTACTACCCATATCATCAATATTAATCAAGCAGGAGTAGGGTTTTACCTCCATCAAGAGATCCCGAACCTGGGTAAAAACATAATGTCCCTTGTCTCCTATTACCATCCGCCTAGACGCACAGTTCAGGACCCCCTACGCGAGATCCGCCGGTTTTGACACCGACAGGATCCATGTATGAGAACAAAGTGTGGACTTTGGTGAACTTGCCCGATGATCGGCAAGCCATAGAAAATAAATGGATCTTCAAGAACAAGACTGACGCTGATGGTAATGTTACTGTCTACAGAGCTCGACTTGTTGCGAAAGGTTTTCGACAAGTTCAAGGAGTTGACTACGATGAGACCTTCTCGCCTGTAGCGATGCTTAAGTCTGTTCGAATCGTGTTAGCAATTGCTGCATTTTATGATTATGAAATTTGGCAAATGGATGTCAAAACTGCATTCCTTAATGGATTTCTTAAAGAAGAGTTGTATATGATGCAAGAAGAAGGTTTTGTCGATCCAAAAGGTGCTAACAAAGTGTGCAAGCTCCAGCGATCCGTTTATGGACCGGTGCAAGCCTCTCGGAGTTTGAATATGCGCTTTGATAGTGTGATCAAACCACATGGTTTTATACAGATGTTTGGAGAAGCCTGTATTTACAATAAAGTGAGTGAGAGCTCTGTAGCATTTCTAATATTATATGTGGATGATATATTGTGGATTAGAAATAATACAGAATTTCTGGACAGAATAAAGGGATACTTGAATAAGAATTTTTCAATGAAAGACCTCGGTGAAGCTGCTTACTTATTGGGCATCAAGATCTATAGATATATCAAGACGCTTAATTGGACTTTCACAAAGCACATACCATGATAAAGTTTTGAAGAAGTTCAAAATGCATCAGACAAAGAAAGGGTTCTTGCCTGTGTTACAAGGTCTGAAGTTGAGTCAGACTCAATGCCCGACCACTTCAGAAGATAGAGAGAAAATGGATGTCATTCCCTATGCTTCAGCCATAGGTTCTATCATGTATGCAATGATGTGTACCAGACCTGATGTGTTCCTTTCTATAAGTATAGCAGGGAGGTACCAAAGTAATCCAGGAGTGGAGCGCTGAACGGCGGTCAAGAACATCCTAAAATACCTGAAAAGGACTGATCCGAATGGTTATGTTTCTCGTTTATGGAGGTGAAAAAGAGATTGTCGTAAATGGTTACGTCGATGCAAGCTTTGACACTGATCCGAATGACTCTAAGTCGCAATCCGGATACATATTTATATTGAATGGTGGAGCTGTCAGTTGGTGCAGTTCCAAGCAGAGCGTCGTGGCTGGATCTACGTGTGAAGCAGAGTACATAGCTGCTTCGGAAGTAGCAAATGAAGGAGTTCATATCCGATCTAGGTGTTATACCTAGTGCATCGGGTCCAACGAAAATCTTTTGTGACAATACTGGTGCAATTGCCTTGGCAAAGGAATCCACATTTTACAAGAGAACCAAACACATCAAGAGACGCTTCAATTCTATCCGGCATCAAGTCGCAGAGGGAGACATAGAGATTTGCAAGATACATATGTATCTGAATGTTGCATACCTGTTGACTAAGCCTCTTCCACGAGCAAAACATGATCAGCACCAAGACTCCATGGGTGTTAAAATCATTACTTTGTAATCTAGATTTTTGACTCTAGTGCAAGTGGGAGACTGAAGGAAATATGCCCTAGAAAGTTGTTGGTTATATTTCCTTCTATCATGATAAATGTTTATTATTCATGCTAGAATTGTATTAATCGAAAACATAGTACATGTGTGAATACATAGACAAATACATAGTGTCCCTAGTATGCCTCTACTTTACTAGCTCATTAATCAAAGATGGTTATGTTTCCTAACCATAGACATGTGTTGTCATTTGATGAATGGGATCACATCATTAGGAGAATGATGTGATGGACAGGACCCTTCGTTAGCTTAGCATTATGATCGTGACAGTTTTATTGCTACTTCTTTCTTCATGACTTATTCATGTTCCTCTGACTATGAGAATATGCCACTCCTGAATACCGGAGGAACACCTTGTGAGCAATCAAACGTCACAACCTAACTAGGTGATTATAAAAGATGCTCTAGAGGTGTCTCCGAAGGTGTTTGTTGGGTTGGCATAGATCAAGATTAGGATTTGTCACTCCGTGTATCGGAGAGGTATCTCTGGGCCCTCTCGGTAATGCTCATCACTATAAGCCTTGCAAGCAATGTGACTAATGAGTTAGTTGCGGGATGAAGCATTATGGAACGAGTAAAGAGACTTGCCGGTAACAAGATTGAACAACGTATGTTGTTGTGCGGTTTGACCGATAAAGATCTTCGTAGAATATGTAGGAGCCACTATGAGCATCCAGGTTCCACTATTGGTTATTGATCGGAGATATGTCTCGGTCATGTCTACATAGGTCTCGAACTCGTAGGGCCCACTCTTAATGTTCGATGACGATTTGTATTATGAGTTATGTGTTTTGATGACCGAAGTTTGTTCGGAGTCCCAGATGAGATCATGGATGTGACGAGGAGTCCGTTGACACCAGATTTTGGCACGGTCAATAACTTATTTAAGATGGCGTCAAATGGAGACGTGATCTTCATGAAAGAGTTCCGTATTGTCGATATGAACATCTTTGAAGTTTGGGTCATCGCAGTCCGATTTCATCTCGAAGGCCGAAACTATGCTCAAAGTACTAAGATCTTATATTCAGAGTACAGTTTGGCTGATTAATCCCCCAAGACGACCTTAAATGGAAACATTATCTACATGGATTGTCTTCGTCTCGTCGAAACGGTCGATTTTGATATAACAATTGTTCCAATACGAGTTCGTATGCAAAAGTTAGAGCCATCGGAATACAGCCCTGTCAGGAGGCAAAAAACTGGCGCGCCCCACCAAACACCCTGCCTGATGGGTAGCGCGAGGATAGCCTGTTTTGCGCGACCGATTTGACCCTCAAGATGACTTCTGATCAAAAAACGTTCAACATAAAAGTTGTTCGTCTCGTCGAAACGGTCAAGATTGCTTTTGGGCTCGTTTCCATCCGAGATCGTTTACCACCACAAAAAAGACCCGCAAGATGCAGCCAGTTTAAACCGAACAGTTTTGGAAAGTTCGGACAAAACCAATCCGAATTTGACTAGGGTTTTGGACGTGAATCCAAGCCTTTTCCTTGCACGGGAAGTCCAGCCGCCTCTTATATACCTAAGGGGTGACGGCCGATTGAACAACACAATCGATCAATTCATCTACCACTTTTATCTTTTATCTTTTCTCCTTAACCCTAGTTCTTTTTCTTGCTCGTTCTTCGTCTGTTCTTCTTGTTGCAGGGCGGCGAACCTCGAGGCCCTAGGGGCGATCAGGTCGACCTAGGGCAGCCCATAGCCTCCACGCGTCCTGAGGAGGTCCTTCCCGGGCGTGTGGGGTTTCGGGTCTACAAAAGCGCCCGCCGGATTGTCTTGCGTACCGCGCTTCCGGCGGGTCTCCTTCGACGTGAGCTGCGGTGCATCACCCCCGGCGTCGAGGGTACACGGCGACGTGTTCGTGTGTGAACAGAGTCTAGAAACTGTCGAGACAAAAAGATTTATATATTGGAAGGCTATATTCGGATATCGAAATGGTTCCAGAGAAGTTCAGGTATTTTTCGGAGTGCCGGGAGGTTACCGGAACCCTCTTGGGAGTTGTTGGGCCTTAGTGGGCCTTAGTGCGAAGAGGAGGTAGAGGCCAGGAGGTGGAGCCCCCCCAAGCCCAGTCCGAATTGGACAAGGGGTTGGGGGCGCGGCCCCCCTTTCCCTTCTTTCCCTCTCTCCTTTAGGTGGAATCCTACTAGGACTTGGAGCCCTAGTAGGACTCCCCTCTCCCGGCGCGCCTAGCATAGGCCGTCCGACCTCCCCCTCCCTCCTTTATATACGGGGGCAGGGGGCACCCTAGGACACACCAAGTTATCTCTCAAGCGTGTGCGGTTCCCCCTCCACAGTTTCACACCTTAGTCATATCGTCGTAGTTCTTAGGCGAAGCCCTGCGCCGGTAACTTCATCATCACCATCGCCACGCCGTCATTCTGAGGGAATTCACCCTCATCCTCAACTGGATCAAGAGCACGAGGGACGTCATCGAGCTGAACGTGTGCTGAACACGGAGGTGCCGTATGTTCAGTACTTGGATCGGTTGGATCGCAAAGACGTTCGACTACATCAACCGCGTTAACACTTCCGCTTTCGGACTACGAGGGTACGTGGACACACTCTCCCGTATCGTTGCTATGCATCTCCTAGATAGATCTTGTGTGATCGTAGGATTTTTTTAATTACTACATCAACCAACAACTATTTCTATCTTTTGTTCTCCACTAATAGGAACTTGGGAGTGATTCTTTATTGCACTATGAGGGATAATCATATGATCCAACTATGTTAGCATCGTTGAGAGATTGCACTAGGGAAAGTATGCACCATAGGCCTCATTTTCCATCATTGCAATACCATTTGTGCTCCGTTTTACTATTTACTACCTTGCTGTTTTTTATTGTTCGCACTATAAAAACTCATATCTACTATCCATACTACACTTTTATCACCATCTCTTCGCCGAACTAGTGCACCTATACAATTTGCCATTGTACTGGGTGTGTTGGGGACACAAGAGATTTCTTGTATTTGATTGCAGGGTTGCTTGAGAGAGACTCTCTTTGTCCTACACCTCCGACGGATTGATAAACCTTAGGTCATCCACTTGAGGGAAAATTGCTACCGTCCTACAAAACTCTGCGCTTGGAGGCCCAACACGAGTCCACAAGAATAAAGTTGCATAGTAGACATCATACAATTACCCAAACAAGGGAGCTGTCGCCAGGAAGATGCCGCTCTTCGACGAGTGGGGGCTGCTCCCCGAGGGCCATGCGGGGCCTCATGACAACCCCCTCCTGGTGACCCCTGGGCGTGAAGGTCCTGAGGTGTGCGCTCCCCAGGTAGCCGCGGGGAAGCGCCCCCAATCAGGCATCCCTCGGGCATTTGCCTTCGATCCCCTAGGTGGTGGGCTAGACGTCCCGCCTGTGGATGCGGCTACCGTCTTTGCCGTTGAGGGTTTCTCGCCAGATCCCAGCACGCTCCCCCCTGAGCCTGGCGTAGCACGAAAGAGGAAGGAGCTCGGTAGCCGTCATAGCTCCGCCCAATGGGCCTGAAGAAGAGAAAGTGGATTGCCTTGGACGAGTAAGTGCCTTACCTCCTCCTTGATTCTTGCACATCATATCATTTCCTGACTCTTGTCTATCAGGATCCCTTTCGACGATGGAACAAGCGTGTCTCGAGTGCCGCCTCTGGAGGGCACCGGTTTCGTCGTAACCTCATGCCTCATGAGCCAAACGGTTGTGCGCCAGGAGGCACCCGCACCTGAGTCAAGGCCAATCCTGGGGGCCTCGGGCCTGCATTCCTAGTGTCTTTCTTCCGGGGTGGCCTACGGATCACAGGGGCAGTGCCAAGGGCTCCCCCGCTAATCCTTGCCGGTAGTTGGGCTACCCGCGCGACGGTGGCATCTCCAAGCAGTGGGGTAAGTCCGTGTCCGGCCCCATCTTGGGTCGTAGGAGCGGGCGAGGGGGTTCCAGCCCCCGGGCCCCTGCCAGAGGCGGGCGAGTCTTCACGCGCCTCCCCAGCCGATTGGGGCGCGAAGGAAATCCCCGACCAGGCATTGGAGTTCACACGCGGGTGCAGTGCCGTTTGGCACGGCCTTCCTCAGGAGGCGGCGAGCGCGCTATGCTGCCTCGGGGTGGAGCTTGGCGATGTCGACGCACGCCATGAAGCGGAGCGCCTAGCCTGGCGCGCGAATGGCGCCAGTTAGAAGTCACCATCAACATTGGTTGTCTGTAGGCGAGCATGCCAGCGCGGAGGCGGAGGGGTCCCTTGCCGCAGCGAGGGAGGCACGCAATCGTGCCCTAGAGGAGGCCCGAGCCGCAGATCTCCAGCGCGAGGCGGCCGAGGGGCGCGAGAAGGAGCTTTAAGCATCAAATGCCATCCTTGAGTGACAGGTCCAGGTGTGCAAAGCCGCGCTTGCCGCCCCGGTCGGCAGGCCGCCCACGAGTGAAGGGAGACTCCGCACACTCGAGGACACACTGGTGCTGGAGGCGCTGGAGCAAAGCCTGGAGCGCGAGCGGCTGGAGGTGATGGAGCACCAAATGGCCTCCACTGAGGACGTCCTCACCTCCCAGGAGGAAACAATCCAGAGAGAGGCTGACGAGAAGGTGGCGGGAATCCGCAATGCTCTCGTCGAGGAATACCACCAGAAGATGGAGCTTCAGGAGGCTCGCTTTCGCACGCGGCGCGGAGAGCTAAAGGGAAAGGCCGACGGCCTTAAGAAGAAGCTAGCCGCAGCGGAGCGACGCGAAAGAGCCTCGACGGGCGCTTAGGCCGCGGCCGAGGCCGAGTTGTCCTTCCTCTAGAAGCAGGTGGAAGGCGTTTCTTCCCTCATGGAGAAAGCTTCGGACGAGGCGAGCCGAGCCCGGGTGCTGCAGCGCGTGTGCTCCCAGATGTTATAGTCCCTTGTGCATAGGGCCAACCGGGCACTAAGCGGTATTTGCGACGAGAACGTCTCCAGCCCGCTTGTTGCTGATGATGTCATCTACCTCAACTTCTTCACCAAGGTCGTGGAATGCCTCAAAAGCAGAGCCGAGAAGGCGCGCCAGCTCGTCGAGGAGAAGAGTCGCAACCTTCTTGTGCGTGCATTCTCACGTGTCTTCAACCACCTTCTCCGCCTCCATCCTGACTTCGACTTCGAGGCCACGATAGCCCCCATGCCCGAAGCGATTCAAGACATCCTGGAGGATTGGGTGGAGGATCATGTGGATGACCTGATCATGGAGCTTTCCCCTACGGGTGACGTGGGTCCGCCTGTGATCGAGGAATGTGAGGCTGACGATGATGACAATGGTAGCAGCGACGGTGACGGTGCATCTCCCTAGGCTATTTTCTCCTATTTTCCTATTAAGACTTTGAATGTGACCCCGTGGGGATGCGAAAGCATTTCTGTAAGAAACTCCTCTATGATGCATTAAGTAACAGTGCGCTCCCTTATGTCGCCTTCCCTTTACTTTTCACACGCTCGCAGCTCCTGAGCAGGAGTGAGCCATTATTGTTACGCCGGGTCACGACACCCGGCCTGGGTCTAGAGGCGGAGGCCTACCGAAGACCTCAGGCCACACGTACCCGCAGGCTCACTCGAGAGCACCGCGCAAGGGTCCGGACGCCAAAGTCTTGTAAAGGTGTGCGCACGGGTAGGTTTGTGGCTGCTGTGTCTTTGGCCCTCAGGGCATCTTCGGCGCCGCTGTGCTGACTCAAGCGTGCGCACCATGCCCATCCCCCGCTCATGAGGCGCGATGGAGGGAGCCACAAGCGCGATGGAGGAAGACCACCGTTCGCAAAGACGGAAACCAAGAGAGGAAGCATCGCAAGAAAAAGAAAGAGAGTCCCCCCTTTTCCGAATAAAAGACGCAAGAAGTTCAAATTCATTTCAAGAAATAGCAAACTTGGTTACAAGAGAAGCAAAGAACAGCTACGCCGGGCACCTAAGCTAGTCTTCCCACCAGCACGGAGCATGGGGCCTCCACTTGGCGTGGGCATAGTCACTGATTGACCATGTCGTCCGCCGGCGTGGAGCATGTGGCTTCCACTAGGCATGGACATAGTCGTTGTATGATCGTGTTGTCCGCCAGCGCAGAACATGGGGCTTCTACTCGGGCGTGGGCGGAAGCGCTATGAGGCTCAAGGGCACTGCTCAGGAGACTCCGGGGCATGTACAACCCCACTCATTATTATGTGAGAGTGTCATGGGCGGAGATTGGAGGGCCGCAAGGCAGTCGCCTTCCTCCCCGGTAGGGACCCCACCCCTGGCCTTCAGATCGTGCACCGGCGAGTTCGTGGTGCTGG
This sequence comes from Triticum aestivum, assembly GCF_018294505.1. Lineage (NCBI taxonomy): Eukaryota > Viridiplantae > Streptophyta > Magnoliopsida > Poales > Poaceae > Triticum > Triticum aestivum. Next base: position 571,708,983 of record NC_057807.1, read on the forward strand.
CACCCCTAGGCGGGGTCTCTGACCTGGTGACTGCTAGCAGGCGGCGCGACATGCCTCTACGCCGACCGCAGACCATCCATCCGGCTCGTGATGCGGGCTTCGGACTCTCGTGAGCCTTCGGGTCTCTGGGCCCCCAGTGTCGAGCGGTTTTGGCTCAAAAGGACCTAGGCCCTCATGAGGCGCTGTGACCTCATGGGCTCCTCAGGTCCTTTCGCCCCCCTGGGGTCCTTCCCTTACTCGGGGTGCTGCCTCGCACCCGACTTGCCTCGACACGCTTAGTCTGGCTATCGTTTCTCCGGCGTGTCGTGGAGGCATAGTTCACCTGCACCCAAAAATTATCATAGATATTCTG
>NC_057807.1:571709655-571766880 GCF_018294505.1 Triticum aestivum
GGCCCTCGCATGGGCCCGCTTGTGGCCTTTAGGCGTCGTGAGGTCTTGTCGATTTCGAGGACCAGGCCGACGGAGGCCTACCATCTGTCAACCCCCCGGCTCTTCAACCTCACCAGTCACCGCTCCCGCCGACAGGTCATGATGGCCACGAGGTGGCCCACCATGGCGCCTCCCACAGGAGGCCACATGCCTCATTTGAAGCCCTGGGGGCGCTTCCTGGGCTAGAGGGGAGACCCCGCTCACCTTCTTTCCGCCGCACAACACACCGGGTCCTCTCCGTAAGTACGAGCAAACGCAGCAAGGGCATGTCCTAGCTCGTGGCACGGGTCGCTGCACGAGCGGGGGGTGGAAAGGTTCCGCACCACCGCAGGCGACGTCGACCAGCTCAACGACCCGGTTGAGCCAAACGGCGCGGTCACCATCGGCGGGGCGGTAGCATAGTAATTCACACGCCGCAAAGAGCATGGCTTGCGCGCTTGTCAACCCCCGCTGGGCGCGGAGTGACGATGGCGCAGCAACGTTCACAGAGGGTGTGACGGCACGCCTGTTGCACCGCATGAAGGGCCGAATCCTGCCGTTGATGATGGTGCACGGAGGAAGGCAGGGCATGGCCGAAAGGCACCATCCGGTCGACACACGCAGCCCACCACTCAAGCGGGGTCGGCTGGCTCTTGCCATAGGCGAGGCAAGGCGAGGATGGAGCGTGGCTAGTGAGGAGGCGGGGCTTTGACACGCCCCTACCCGGCGCACCAAATGTCGGATTCAAGGCTTTGCACACCCAAGAAGGTTCGAACTCTGGGGTGTGCGCGAAGATCTCAACCTCTTATGCCTCGTTCTCACCAACCTACAGCCTAGCCTCGCCACGCACACGCTCGAGCGGGGAAGAAGATGGACACTGCCATTTACCCAGGTTCGAGCCACCTTGCGGTGTAAAACCCTACTCCTGCTTTGTGGTGGATTAGCCTCACGAGGAGGTATGAGGATGAACTAGTATAGTGGATGAGCTACCTCGCGAGGGCTCGGGGTGGGTGGGTGAGAAATGGGTCGACCCCTTCTTTGGTGGTGGCTAACCTATATTTATAGTGGCCTTGGTCCTCTTCCCGCGAAACTTAGGCGGGAAGGGATTCCACAACAGCTAATTTGAAAGGGGACAAGTAGTACATCTAATCCTGACAAAAGGTGGTCTTCATGTGCAATGCTTCTGGTCGTGACGCAGCTGTGGGCTCAGCGATAACATCCCTCCTACTGAGCCCGTGGTCTTGGTCTTGTTGCACCAGAATGGAAACCTTTGGGGGATTCCTTGGGAACACATGCCTTTCCTTGCCTCCTTAGCACCCAAGAGGAAACTGCCTCCTCTGTGCCCGCTGGCGCCCGCCTAGCCTTGGTCGTCATGGCTCACGTCATCACAACCTCATGAGGCTGGGTACCTGCATAGAAATCTCCACTCCTCAGGAGGCCGCCTCCTCGAGAGATCTTCATGTCGTCCGCCTCATGAGGCCTGGGCCCTAGCAAGGGTCTTGTCCTGGCGGATGGGTTGTACCAGGCCCTTGAGGGAGCTACACTGTGGGCCGCAGGCAGGCAAGTCTGGGTACCCTGGTTCCCAAAACACTGACAGTTATGAGGTATCACCCTCAACACTCGATAGTAGTTCTGTAGAGTCGTACAACTAAAGGGGATGAGGTGATCTGTCGGTCCCTGGGCGTGGATCACGTTGATCGAGTTATCTAGTGATGAAGCAGGGGCAATAGGGACAAGGTGTGGGGTCACTGATGGATGATTAGCCAACCTATACTAAGCATATAGGATAAGTAGTTAAGGTATAAAAGCATGTTACAAAGGCAGGCTATGCATCAGAATAGGAGCATCATTTAGAGTAGCAAAATCTAATGCAAGCATGAGAGAGAATGGAATGGGTGATATAGGAATTATCAAGAGGGGGGGTTGCTTGCCTGGAAGCTCTACTGCAAGTGGCTAGACGTCAGAGGCATAGTTGTACATGGTAGCAACGTCAGTCCCGGTGTTTACCGGAGAGAAGGGGGAGAAACTATAAAGCAAACAGGTGCAACACGACGCATGACATGGCAGTATGCAGGGCTAGGGGTGACCTAACGCAAAGCTACATGATATTCCGGACAGATGAAAGATAGGGGAAGGTTCCATGTTTGTAGTGTTAGAGGGGTGTGAAAGATGAACAAATTGCATATTCGGAACCGTGATATTTTCCTGAGCAATTTTCATATATAAATTATTTTCATCCGAGTTACGGATTATTTTATATTAATTTTCAAACTTCAAAACATTTTCTGAAATTATTTTAATTCAAAAATGAGTTAAATGCCTCAGCATGACATCAGGCTGATGTCAGCAGTCAACCCACTTGGTCCAGGTCAAACCTGACCACTGGGTCCCACAAGTCAGTGACCGACTGGACTAACGGAGGTTAAAATTAAGTAATTAGGTTAATTAGCAGGTCGACCCCATCTGTAACCGACTAATCTAATTAGTTGATTAAGTTTTAAATCAAATTAGTTTAATTAATCATGGGGGGCCACGTGTCAGTGGCACAGTTCTGCCCAGTCAGCATGTTGACCAGTCAACTGGGCCCGCGGGATCCACTGGTCAGTGACCTAGGTGTTCGGAAATGTTGCATGGAAAACAAAAAAATTATATGCAGATGCAAGATCTATCAAGGAGATGCATAGCAACGAAAGGGGGAGAGTGTGTCTGCATACCCTTATAGACCGTAAGCGAAAGCATTTTACAACGTGGTTGAAGTAGTCGAACTTTCTTCGCACTCCAACCGATCTAGTACCAAACGCACGGCGCCTCCGCGTTCTGCACACATTCATCTCGGTAACGTCCTTGGCCTTCTTGATCCAGCAAGACGGCGAGGTAGTAGATGAGTTTCGGCAGCCTGACAGCGTGATTATGGTGATGGTGATGTGATCTCCGCAGGGCTTCACCTAAGCACTGCAAAAATATGACGGGGGGTGTAAACAGTGGAGGGGGTGCCGCACACGGCTAACCATTGATCTGGGGTGTGAACGGCGCCCCCTCCCACATATATATTGGTGGGAGGGGGAGAGAAGGCAGCCTAGCACACCACATAGGTGGCCAGCCGACCCTAGGGCTACTGCCCTAGCTGCGCCCCCTTTCCTTGTATCAACAAGGGGAAGGAAAGAGGGGGGAGAGGAGAGGAAGGGGGAGTCCTACTCCGCACTTTCCTTTCCCTCCCCTCTTTCCTTCTCCTCCTCATAGGGATGGCCACTATTGGGGCGCACCATCCCCTTGTGGGCTGCATGTCTTCCCTCTCTTGGCCCATAAGGCCCATAGCTTTGCCGGGGTGCCCGAAACCCCTTTCCGGTGACCCGATAAGTACCTGGTACCCTCCGAAACACTTCCAGTGTCCGAATACCATCATCCTATATATCAATCTTTACCTCTCGACCATTTAGAGACTCCTCGTCATGTCCGTGACCTCATCCAGGACACCGAACAACATTCGGTCACCAAATCACATAACTCTTATAATACTATATCGTCAATGAATGTTAAGCGTGCGGACCCTATGGGTTCGAGAACTATGTAGACATGACCGAGACACCTCTCCGGTCAATAACCAATAGCGGAACCTGGATGCCCATATTGGCTCCTACATATTCTACGAAGATCTTTATCGGTCAAACCGTTATGACAACATACGTAATTCCCTTTGTCCATCGGTATGTTACTTGCCCGAGATTCGATCATCGGTATCTTCATACCTAGTTCAATCTCGTTATCGGCAAGTCTCTTTACTCGTTCTAAAATACATTACCTAACGACCAACTCCTTCGTCATTTCCTTGCAAGCTTATGTTTTGTATTACCGAGAGGGCCCAGAGATACATCTCTGATACTCGGAGTGACAAACCCTAATCTCGATCTATGCCAACTCAACAAACACCTTCAGAGATACATATAGAGCATCTTTATGATCACCCAGTTACATTGTGACGTTTGATAACACACAAGGTATTCCTTCGGTATCCAGGAGTTGCATAATCTCATAGTCGAAGGAATATGTTTTGACATGAAGAAAGCAATAGCAATAAAACTGAATGATCATTATGCTAAGCTAACAGATGGGTCTTGTCCATCACATCATTCTCCTAATGATGTGATCCCGTTATCAAATGACAACTCATGTCCATGGTTAGGAAACCTTAACCATCTTTGATCAACGAGCTAGTCTAGTAGAGGCTTACTAGGGACACAGTATTTGTTTATGTATTCACACATGTATTTAAGTTTCCAACCAATACAATTCTAGCATGAATAATAAACCTTTATCATGAATAAGGAAATATAAAATAACAACTTTATTATTGCCTCTAGGGCATATTGACTTCAGTCTCCCACTTGTACTAGAGTCAATAATCTAGATTACATTGTAATGAATCTAACACCCATGGAGTCTTGGTGCTGATCATGTTTTGCTCATGGAAGAGGCTTAGTCATTGGGTCTGCTACATTCAAATCCGTAGGTATCTTCTCCATCCTTGACTTGTTCATGAATGGAGTTGAAGCGTCTCTTGATGTGTTTGGTTGTCTTGTGAAACCTGGATTCCTTCGCCAAGGCAATTGCTCTAGTGTTGTCACAAAAGATTTTTGTTGGACCCGATGCACTAGGTATTACACCCAGATCGGATATGAACTTCTTCATCCAGACTCCTTCATTTGCTGCTTCCGAAGCAGCTATGTACTCTGCTTCACATGTAGATCTCGCCCCAACGCTCTGCTTGGAACTGCACCAACTGACAGCTCCACCATTCAATATAAATATGTATCCGGTTTGTGACTTAGAGTCATTCGGATCAGTGTCAAAGCTAGTATCGACATCCATTTAGGACGAGCTCTTTGTCACCTCCATAAACGAGAAACATATCCTTGGTCCTTTTCAGGTACTTCAGGATATTCTTGACCGCTATCTAGTGATCCACTCAAGGAGTACTTTGGTACCTGATGACCCACAAGTGTAGGGGATCTATCGTAGTCCTTTTGATAAGTAAGAGTGTTGAACCCAACGAGGAGTAGAAGGAAATGACAAGTGGTTTTCAGTAAGGTATTCTCTGCAAGCACTGAAATTATCGGTAACAGATAGTTTTGTGATAAGGTAATTGGTAACGGATAACAAGCAACGAAAGTAAATAAGGTGCAGCAAGGTGGCCCAATCCTTTTTGTAGCAAAGGACAAGCCTGGACAAGTTCTTATATGAGAAAAGCGCTCTCGAAGACACATGGGAATTATCGTCAAGCTAGTTTTCATCATGCTCATATGATTCAAGTTTGTTACTTTGATAATTTGGTATGTGGGTGTATCGGTGCTTGGGTACTGCCCTTCCTTGGACAAGCATCCCTCTTATGATTAACCCCTATTGCAAGCATCTGCAACTACAAAAGAAGTATTAAGGTAAACCTAACCATAGCATGAAACATATGGATCCAAATCAGCCCCTTATGAAGCAACGCATAAACTAGGGTTTAAGCTTCTGTCACTCTAGCAACCCATCATCTACTCATTACTTCCCAATGCTTTCCTCTAGGCCCAAATAATGGTGAAGTGTCATGTAGTCGATGTTCACATAACACCACTAGAGGAGAGACAACATACATCTCATCAAAATATCGAACGATACCAAATTCACATGACTACTTATAGCAAGACTTCTCCCATGTCCTCAGGAACAAATGTGACTACTCAAAAATCATATTCATGTTCATAATCAGAGGGGTATTAATATGCATAAGGATCTGAACATATGATCTTCCACCGAATAAACCAACTAGCATCAACTACAAGGATAATCAACACTACTAGCAACCCACAGGTACCAATGAGGTTTTGGTACAAAGACTGGATACAAGAGATGAACTAGGGTTTGATAGGAGATAGAGCTGGTGAAGATGTTGATGGAGATTGACCCCCTCCCGCTGAGAGGATCGATGGTGATGATTTCCCCCTCCCAGAGGGATGTTTCCCCGGCAGAACAGCTCCGCTGGAGCCCTAGATTGGTTCCGCCAAGGTTCCGCCTCGTGGCGGCGGAGTCTCGTCCCGAAAGCTTGCTTATAATTTTTTCCAAGGTAAAAGACTTTATATAGCAGAAGATGGCCACCGGAGGGCTGTCAGGGGGCCCACAAGGCAGGGGGCGCCCCCACCCTCGTGGACAGGGTGTGGGCACCCTAACGTTAATTCTTTTGTCATTATTTTTTATTAATTCGAAAAATTACTTTCGTGGAGTTTCACGACTTTTGGAGCTGTGCAGAATAGGTCTCTAATATTTGCTCCTTTTCTAGCCCAGAATCCGAGATGCCAGCATTCTCCCTCTTCATTTAAACCTTGTAAAATAAGAGAGAATATGCATAAGTATTGTGATATATCATGTAATAACAGCCCATAATGCAATAAATATCGATGTAGAAGCATGATGTAAAATGGACGTATCAACTCCCCCAAGCTTAGATCTTGCTTGTCCTCAAGCGGAAGCCGATAACGAAAAATATGTCCACATGTTTAGAGATAGAGGTGTCGATAAAATAAAATATGGACATGAGGGCATCATGATCATTCTTAATATATATATATATATATATATATATATATATATATATATATTCATATGATTACTTGTGCTAAAGTAACAATCTATCCACAATCTCAAGTATGAATCAGAAACTTCATTGAAAACCAACAAACTATAATCTTGGCCATTGAAGCAATTGCAATTTATCATAACATTAGAAAGAGTCAATATAAGAGCTTTTCAACAAGTCCACATACTCAACTATCATTTAGTCTTTCACAATTGCTAACACTCACGCAATACTTATGTGTATGGAGTTTTAATCGGACACAAAGAAAGATAGGGGCTTATAGTGTTGCCTCCCAACATTTTACCTCAAGGGTAATGTCAACAATAATGGTTCATGCTAACTTACATCCAATTGGATATATTAATCAGGATCTTTCCAACACAAGGTGCTTGCCAAAGGATAAAATATAAAAGGGAAAGGTGAAGATCACCATGACTCTTGCATAATGTGTCAGGAAAAAATGAAAGATAGGCCCTTCGCAAAGGGAAGCAGAGGTTGTCATGTGCTTTTATGGTTGGATGCACGAAATCTTAATGCAAAAGAACGTCACTTTATATTGCCACTTGTGATAGAGACCTTTATTATGCAGTCCGCCGCTTTTATTACTTCCATATCACAAGATCGTATAAAGCTTATTTTCTCCACACTAATAAGTCATACATATTTAGAGAGCAATTTTTTATTGCATGCAACATGACAACTTACTTGAAGGATCTTACTCAATCCATAGGTTGGACTCTCATGGCAAAACTGGTTTTAAGGATATTCGGAAACACAAGTAGTGTTTCTACTTGTGGCAAAGAATTTGGCTAGCATGAGAGGGAAAGGCAAGCTCAACATGTTGGATGATCCATGACAATATACTTTATTTCGGATATAAGAAAACATAACCCATTACGTTGTCTTCCTTGTCAAACATCAACTCTTTAGCATGTCATATTTTAATGAGTGTTCACAATCATAAAAGATGTCTAAGATAGTATATTTGTATGTGAGAACCTCTCTTTCTTTATTACTTCCTATTAATTGCAACGATGACCAAAACCACGTTTGCCAACTCTCAACAACTTTTATTCATCATACTCTTTATATGTGAAGTCATTACTCTCCATAAGATCAATATGATCCCTTTATTTCTTTTTACTATTTATTTTTCTTCTTATTCCCTCAAGATCATAGCAAACAGCAAAGCCCTTAATCCAACACTAATCTTTATTACATAGCTCATGGACTCGATTACATAGAGGGATCATAAGGCAAAACTCAAAACTAAATCATACCAAAACTTTATTCTACTAGATCAAGATATTTCTAAAAGGATCGAACTAAGTAAAGCGGTAAAGATAGGAGTGTGATGGTGATACGATACCGGGGCACCTCCCCCAAGTATGCCTCTTTCTTAGGAGGTGGTGATGATGGAGTTGTTGATGATGTAGGCCTCTTCCTTAATTTGCGTTTGAGGATAGAATTTTGCTCCCTTAGATCATCGATCTCTTGCTCAAGGCTTAATATCTTTTTGCACAGTTCCTGTTTGTTCTCCTGCAAGAGACGAAAATGGATAAACTCGATCTTAGGTTTCTTTGCTCTATCAGGGAGGCTTGACTTTTTAAACTCCACATGCATATCCCTAGGTTGAGGTAATGGGAGTTCATCTTCATCTGAGCTCGTCTCCTCCTTTCCCTTAGGCTCGTAGTCTTCTTCTTCCTCAGTGGTCCAACCATAATGGTCCACGTCCCCGTAGACCTTAGGGTCTGCAAGGTAATCAGCCACATAGCTTTCTCCCTCCAAATCCCGGGATGACATATTGTTCAAATCTACGAAGGAAATAGCTCAAGGCAAAAACAAAGGATAATTGCATGATATGATGGTCAATACCTTCGGGAGATTATATAATGAATTTTTACCGACCGAAAGAAGTATCATGCAAGAAAACGGAGTCCGGAGAGCACACAAGGTGCCCACGAGGCGGGGGGCGCGCCCAGGGGGGTAGGGCGCGCCTTCCACCCTCGTGGACGCCTCGTGTCCTTCCCGGACTACTTCTTGTTTTCCTAATTTCTTAAATATTCCAAAACGGAGGAAAATTGTTGTTAGAACTATTTTGGAGTCGGTTTACTTACCGTACCATGTACCTATTCCTTTTCGGAGTCTGGAATGTTCTGGAATGTGTCCCTTATGTATTCCTCCGGGGTTACGGTTTCAATAACATTAGTTTCAACATTCATTGGATTACCTGAGATACAATGTTTGATTCTTTGACCATTCACCACCTTCGAATTCGTGCCTTCGAAGTTGTTGATTGTTATGGCACCGGAACGATAGACTTCCTCGATAACTTAAGGGCCTTCCCATTTAGAGAGAAGTTTTCCTTCAAAAAATCTTAAACGAGAGTTGAAAAGCAACACATAATCACCTACATTCATCAAGTGAGCTAATGTCAAATAACCTCTTCAAGTGAGCAACACATAATCATGCTTTTGTATCCTTTTGTCATGCCATCTTTTAACTTTTTCCTTAAATAGTTTGGCATTCTCATAGGCTTGAGTTCTCCATTCATCAAGTGAGCTAATGTCAAATAACCTCTTCTCACCGGTAAGTTTAAAATCATAATTGAGCTCTTTAATAGCCCAATATGCCTTATGTTCTAGTTCAAGAGGTAAGTGACATGCTTTCCCGTAAACCATTTTATATGGAGACATACCCATAGGATTTTTATATGCAGTTCTGTAAGCCCATACTGCATCATCAAGTTTCTTGGACCAATTCTTTCTAGATCTATTAACAGTCTTTTGCAAAATTAATTTAACCTCTCTGTTACTCAGCTCTACTTGGCCACTAGATTGTGGTTGATAAGGAGATGCAATTCTATGATTAACATCATACTTAGCAAGCATTTTATGAAAAGCACCATGAATAAAATGTGAACCACCATCAGTCATTAAGTACCTAGGGACTCCAAACCTCAGAAAAATAACTTCTTTAAGCATCTTAATATAGGTGTTATGATCAGCACTACTAGTTGGAATAGCTTCTACCCACTTAGTAACATAATCAACAACAACTAAAATGTGTGTATACCCATTAGAGGAAGGAAATGATCCCATATAATCAAAGCCCCAAACATCAAATGGTTCAATAACAAGAGAATAGTTCATAGGCATTTCTTGACATCTACTAATATTACCAATTCTTTGACATTCATCACAAGATAAGACAAACTTACGGGCATCCTTGAAGAGAGTAGGCCAATAAAAACCAGATTGCAATACCTTATGTGCAGTTCTATCTCCAGCATGGTGTCCTCCATATGCCTTGGAGTGACACTTGCGTAGGATCCGTTCCTGTTCATGCTCAGGTACACAACGTCTAATAAAACCATCTACTCCTTCTTTATAAAGGTGTGGGTCATCCCAGAAGTAATGTCTTAAATCATAGATTTTTTTTCTTTTTCTGGTATGTAAAACTAGGTGGTATGAATTTAGCAACAATGTAATTAGCATAATCAGCATACCATGGAGCAGTACGAGAAGCATTTATGATAGCTAATTGTTCATCAGGAAAGTTATCATCAATAGGTAGTGGGTCATCAAGAACATTCTCTAACCTAGACAAGTTATCTGCAATGGGGTTCTCGGCTCCCTTTCTATCAATAATATGTAAATCAAATTCTTGTAGCAAGAGAACCCATCTAATAAGTCTAGGTTTAGCATCTTTCTTTTCCATAAGATATTTAATAGCAGCTTGACCAGTGTGAATAGTTACTTTAGAATCAACAACATAAGGTCTGAACTTATCACAAGCAAATACAATTGCTAGAAATTCTTTTTCAGTAGTACCATAATTTCTCTGGGCACTGTCTAGAGTTTTACTTGCATATTGAATAACATTTAGTTTCTTATCAACTCTTTGTCCTAGAACAGCACCTACGGCATAATCACTAGCATCACACATAATTTCAAAGGGTAAATTCCAATCAGGTGGCTGAACAATAGGTGCAGAAATCAAAGCTTTCTTAAGTATTTCAAATGCTTCTACACAATCATCATCGAAGACAAAAGGAATATCTTTTTGTAATAAATTGGTCAGAGGCCTAGAATTTTTAGAGAAGTCTTTAATGAACCTCCTATAAAAACTGGCATGACCAAGGAAACTTCTTATACCTTTAATGTCCTTGGGACACGACATCTTTTCAATAGCATCAACTTTAGCTTTATCAACTTCAATACCTTTTTTAGAAATTTTGTGCCCCAAGACAATACCTTCATTAACCATAAAGTGGCACTTCTCCCAATTCAAGACAAGACTAGTGTCTTCGCATCTCTGCAAAACTCGATCATGGTTGCTCAAGCAATCATTAAAAGAAGATCCATAAACGGAGAAATCATCCATGAAAACTTCACAAATCTTTTCACAGAAGTCAGAGAATATAGCCATCATGCATCTTTGAAAGGTAGCAGGTGCATTACATAAACCAAAAGGCATATGTCTATAAGCAAAAGTACCGAAAGGACAAGTAAAAGTGGTCTTTTCTTGATCCTCCGCTGATACAGGTATTTGAGAGAAACCAGAGTAACCATCTAGAAAGCAAAAATGTGTATGTTTGGATAATCTTTCTAGCATTTGATCAATAAAAGGTAAAGGGTAACGATCCTTTTTAGTAGCTTTATTTAATTTGCGGAAATCAATTACCATCCTATAACCTGTAACAATTCTTTGTGGGATCAATTCATCTTTATCATTAGGAACGACCGTAATACCTCCCTTCTTAGGGACACAATGGACAGGACTTATCCACTGACTATCAGCAACGGGGTAAATTATGCCTGCCTCTAGGAGCTTTAGTATTTCCTTTCTTACCACTACCTTCATCTTAGGATTTAACCGTCGTTGGTGATCAATAACTAGTTTGGCGTCTTCCCCCAATTTTATTTTGTGTTGACATAGAGTGGGACTAATGCCCTTAAGATTACCAAGAGTATATCCAATAGCAACATGGTGCTTCTTCAGAGTTTTCAATAATCTCTCCTCTTCCTGCTCTGAAAGGTTAGCACTAATGATAACATGATATATTTTCTTTTCATCAAGATAAGCATATTTAAGAGTATCAGGTAATGGTTTAAGCTCGAACACGGGATCACCTTTGGGTGGTGGAGGATCCCCTAGAATTTCAACCGACAAGTTGTGTTTTAAAATTGGTCCCTGTTTAAAGAATACTTCATCTATTTCCCTTCTTTCATTCATGAACATATCATTTTAATGGTCAAGCAAATATTGTTCTAAAGGATCCTTAGGAGGAACTGCAATAGAAGCAAGACCAATAATTTCATGCTTACTCGGCAATTCTTTATCATGGGGTTGTTTACAAAATTTAGCAAAATTAAACTCATGAGTCATATCATCCAAACCAATCATAACAATATCTTTTTCGCAGTCTATCTTAGCATTAACAATATTCAAGAAGGGTCTACCAAATAATGGGACAAAAGCTATCTTGTGGGGAACCAAGAACAAGAAAATCAACAGGATATTTAACTTTCCCACACAAGACTTCAACATCTCTAACAATCCCAAATGGTGAAATAGTATCTCTATTGGCAAGCTTAATTGTGACATCTATTTCTTCTATCTCAGCAGGTGCAATATCATGCATAATTTCTATATACAAGGAATAAGCTATTGCACTAGCACTAGCACCCATATCACAGAAGCCATGATAACAGTGATATCCTATTTTAGCAGAAATAACAGGCATGCCTACAACGGGTTTATCTTTATTCTTAAATCGAGTCTAGCAATTCTAGCAGCTTCATCACAGAAGTAAATAACATGCCCATCAATATTATCAGCCAAGAGATCTTTAATCATAGCAATACTAGGTTCGACTTTAATTTGCACAGGTGGTGTAGGTGTTTTAGTGTTACTCTTACGAACCACAGTTGAAGCTTTAGCATGATCTTTTATCCTAACAGGGAACGGTGGTTTCTCAAAAGTAGTAGCGACAATAGGATCATTATAGGTGATAGTCTTTTCTTCAACTTTAATAGGTGCAACTACTTTCACTTCAGTGGGAGGATTATATTTAAACCACTTCCCCATAGGGAGGTCAACATGAATAGCAAATGATTCACAAAAAGAAGCTACTATCTCAGAGTCAAGTCCATATTTAGTGCTAAATTCACGGTAGACATTGGTATCCATAAAAGATTTAACACCATCAAACTTGGGTATCATACCTGACTCCTTACCTTCATTGAAATCCCAATCTTCAGAGTTGCATTTAATTCTTTCCAATAAATCCCATTTGAATTCAATAGTCTTCATCATAAAAGACCCAACACAAAAAGTATCGAGCATGGAGCGATTGTTGAGAGAAAGCCGAGCATAAAAGTTTTGAATAATCATTTCTCTTGAGAGCTCATGATTGGGGCATGAATATAACATTGACTTAAGCCTCCCCCAAGCTTGAGCAATGCTTTCTCCTTCGCTAGGCCAAAAATTATATATGTAATTACGATCACGATGAACAAGATGCATAGGATAAAACTTCTGATGAAATTCCAATTTCAATCAGTTGTAGTTCCATGATCCCATATCATCACATAGCGTAGACCATGTCAATGCCTCTCCCTTCAAAGATAAAGGGAAGAACTTCTTCTTGATAACATCCTCGTGCATACCTGCAAGCTTAAATAATCCACAAACTTCATCCACATAGATTAGGTGCAAGTCGGGATGTAATGCTCTATCTCCTGTAAAAGGATTAACTAGCAATTTCTCTACCATACCCGAAGGAATTTCAAAGTAAACATTTTTAGTAGGTTCAGTAGGTTGAGGAGCAACTCTTTGCTCTACTGGTCGGGGTGAAGATACCCCGAACAAGCCCCTCAAAGGATTATGTTCCATAGTAACAAGTGACAGTAAATTTCAGCACACTATATAAATTTTTCCTTACCAAGTTCCACTTACCAAAGGCGCTTCACTCCCTGGCAACGGCGCCATAAAAGAGTCTTGATGACCCACAAGTGTAGGGGGTCTATCGTAGTCCTTTTGATAAGTAAGAGTGCCGAACCCAACGAGGAGCAGAAGGAAATGACAAGTGGTTTTCAATAAGGTATTCTCTGCAAGCACTGAAATTATCGGTAACAGATAGTTTTGTGATAAGGTAATTGATAATGGATAACAAGCAATGAAAGTAAATAAGGTGCAACAAGGTGTCCCAATCCTTTTTGTAGCAAAGGACAAGCCTGGACAAGTTCTTATATGAGAAAAGCGCTCCCGAGGACGCATGGGAATTATCGTCAAGCTAGTTTTCATCACGCTCATATGATTCGCGTTCGTTACTTTGATAATTTGGTATGTGGGTGGACCGGTGCTTGGGTACTGCCCTTCCTTGGACAAGCATCCCACTTATGATTAACCCCTGTTGCAAGCATCCGCAACTACAAAATAAGTATTAAGGTAAACCTAACCATAGCATGAAACATATGGATCCAAATCAGCCCCTTACGAAGCAACGCATAAACTAGGGTCTAAGCTTCTGCCACTCTAGTAACCCATCATCTACTTATTACTTCCCAATGCCTTCCTCTAGGCCCAAATAATGGCAAAGTGTCATGTAGTCGACGTTCACATAACACCACTAGAGGAGAGACAACATACATCTCATCAAAATATCGAACGAATACCTAATTCACATGACTACTTATAGCAAGACTTCTCCCATGTCCTTAGGAACAAACGTGACTACTCACAAATCATATTCATGTTCATAATCAGAGGGGTATTAATATGCATAAAAGATATGAACATATGATCTTCCACCGAATAAACCAACTACCATCAACTACAAGGAGTAATCAACACTACTAGCAACCCACAGGTACCAATCTGAGGTTTTGGTACAAAGACTGGATACAAGAGATGAACTAGGGTTTGAGAGGAGATGGTGCTGGTGAAGATGTTGATGGAGATTGACCCCCTCCCGCTGAGAGGATCGATGGTGATGACGATGGTGATGATTTCCCCCTCCCGGAGGGATGTTTCCCCGGCAGAACAGCTCCATCGGAGCCCTTGATTGGTTCCGCCTCATGGCGGCGGAGTCCCGAAAGCTTGCTTATGATTTTTTCTAGGGTAAAGACTTCATATAGCAGAAGATGGCCACCGGAGGGCTGTCAGGGGCCCACGAGGCAGGGGGGTGCGCCCTAGGGGGGCGCCCCCCACCCTCGTGGATAGGTGTGGGCCCCCTGACATTAATTCTTTTGCCAATATTTTTTATTAATTCCAAAAATGACTTTCCTGGAGTTTCAGGACTTTTGGAGCTGTGCAGAATAGGCCTCTAATATTTGCTCCTTTTCCAGCCCAGAATCCCAGCTGTTGGCATTCTCCCTCTTCATGTAAACCTTGTAAAACAAGAGAGAATATGCATAAGTATTGTGATATATCATGTAATAACAGCCCATAATGCAATAAATATCGATGTAGAAGCATGATGCAAAATGGACGTATCAGTACCTCCCTGCAAAACTTATGGCAAGGCACACATCAGGTCTGGTACATAGCATAAGATACGTGATAGAACCTATGGCTGAGGCATATAGGAATGACTTTCATTTTCTCTCTATCTTCTGTTGTGGTCGGGCATTGAGTCTGACTCAACTTCACACCTTGTAACACAGGCAAGAACCCTTTCTTTCATTGATCCATTTTGAAATTCTTCAAAATTTTATCAAGGTATGTGCTTTGTGAAAGTCCTATTAAGCGTCTCGATCTAACTCTATAGATCTTGACGCCCAATATGTAAGCAGCTTCACCGAACTCGTTCATTGAAAAATTCTTATTTAAGTATCCTTTTATGTTATCCACAAATTCTATATCATTTCCAATCAACAATATGTCATCTACATATAATATGAGAAATGCTACAGAGCTCCCACTCACTTTCTTGTAAATACATGCTTCATCGAAAGTCTGTATAAAACCATATGCTTTGATCACCTCATCAAAATGTATATTCCAACTCTGAGATGCTTGCACTAGTCCATAGATGGATCGCTGGAGCTTGCACACTTTGTTAGCACCTTTAGGATCAACAAAACCTTCTGGTTGCATCATATACAATTCTTCTTTAAGAAATCCATTAAGGAATCCAGTTTTGATGTCCATTTGCTTTCATAATCATAAAATGCGGCAATTCCTAACATGATTCGGACGGGCTTAAGCATCGCTACGGGTGAGAAAGTCTCATCATAGTCCGCCACTTGAACTTGTCGAAAACCTTTCACGACAAGTTGAGCTTTGTAGACAGTAACATTACCATCAGCGTCAGTCTTCTTCTTGAAGATCCATTTATTCTCTATGGTGTGCTGATCATTGGGCAAGTCCACCAAAGTCCACACTTTGTTCTCATACATAAATCCTATCTCAGATTTCATGTCATCAAGCCATTTGTTGGAATCTAGGCTCATCATAGCTTCTTCATAATTCGTAGGTTCGCCATGGTCTATAACATAACTTCCAAGATAGGATTCCCGTACCACTCTAGTGTGGATCATGCTCTGGTCGACCTACGAAGTTCAGTAGCAACTTGATCTGAAGTTTCATGATCATTATCATTAGCTTCCTCTCTAGTTGGTGTAGGCATCACGGGAACGGTTTTCTCTGATGTGCTACTTTCCAATTCGAGAGGAGGTACAATTACCTCATCAAGTTCTACTTTCCTCCCACTCACTTCTTTCAAGAGAAACTCCTTCTCTAGAAAGGTTCCATTCTTGGCAACAAAGATCTTGCCTTCGGATCTGTGGTAGAAGGTGTACCCAATTGTTTCCTTAGGGTATCCTATGAACACGCACTTCTCTGATTTGGGTTCGAGCTTATCAGGCTGAAGTCTTTTGACATAAGTGTCGCAACCCCAAACTTTAAGAAACGACAGCTTAGGTTTCTTGCCAAACCACAGTTCCTACAGTGTCGTCTCAATGGATTTAGATGGTGCCCTATTTAACGTGAATGTGGTTGTCTGTAATGCATAACCCCAAATAAATAGTGGTAAATCGGTAAGAGACATCATATACCACTCCATATCTAATAAAGTAAGGTTATGACGTTCAGACACACCATTACGATGCGGTGCTCTAGGTGGCATGAGTTGTGAAACAATTCCACATTGTTTTAAATGAAGGCCAAACTCGTAACTCAAATATTCGCCTCCGCAATCAGATCATAGAAACTCTATTTTCTTGTTACGATGATTCTCCACTTCACTCTGAAATTATTTGAACGTTTCATATGTTTCAGACTTGTGTTTCATTAAGTAGATATACCCATATCTACTTAAATCATCTATGAAGGTCAGAAAATAACGATACCCGCCATGTGCCTCAATACTCATCAGATCGCATACATCGGTATGTATTATTTCCAATAAGTCATTAGCTCGCTCCATTATTCCAGAGAACGGAGTTTTAGTCATCTTGCCCAGGAGGCATGGTTCGCAAGTATCAAATGATTCATAATCAAGTGATTCAAAAAGTCCATCTTTATGGAGTTTCTTCATGCACTTTACACCAATATGACCTAAATGGTAGTGCCACAAATATGTTGCACTATAATTATCCCTTTTGCATCGTTTGGCATCAATATTATGAATATGTGTATCACTACAATCAAGATTCAACAAGAATAAACCACTCTCCAAGGGTGCATGACCATAAAAGATATTACTAATATAAATAGAACAACCATTATTCTCGGATTTAAATGAAAATTTGTCTCGCACTAAACAACATCCATATATAATGTTCATGCTCAACGCTAGCACCAAATAAGAATTATTCAGGTCTAAAACTAATCCTGAAGGTAGATGTAGAGGTAGCGTGTCGACGGCGATCACATCGACCTTGGAACCATTCCTGACGCGCAGCATCACCTCGTCCTTGGTCAATCTTCGTTTCATCTGTAGCTCATGTTCGAGTTACAAATATGAGCAATTGAACTAGTATCAAATACCTAAGCGCTACTACGAGCATTAGTAAGATACACATCAATAACATGTATATCAAATATGCCTTTGTTCACTTTGCCATCCTTCGTATCCGCCAAGTATTTGGGGCAGCTCCGCTTCCAGTGACCAGTCCCTTTGCAGTAGAAGCACCCGGTTTCAGGCTTGGGTCCAGCTTTGGGCTTCTTCCTGGGAGTGGCAACTTGCTTGCCATTCTTCTTGAAGTTCCCTTTCATTCGCTTGTCCTTTTTCTTGAAACTAGTGGTCTTGTTAACCATCAACACTAGATGCTCCTTCTTGATTTCTACCTCTGTGGCTTTAAGCATTACGAAGAGCTCGGGAATTGTTTTGTTCATCCCTTGCATATTATAGTTCATCACGAAGCCTCTGTAGCTTGGTGGCAGTGATTGAAGAACTCTGTCAATGACATAATCAACTGGAAGGTCAACTCCCAGTTGAGTCAAATGATTATAATACCCAGACATTTTGAGTATGTGTTCACCGGCAGAACTGTTCTCCACCATCTTTCAGCTATAGAACTTGTTGGAGACTTCATATCTCTCAACCCGGACAATTTTTTAGAAATATTAACTTCAACTCTTGCAACATCTCATATGCTCCATGACGTTCGAAACATCTTTGAAGTCCCGGTTCTAAGCCGTAAAGCATGGCACACTGAAGTATCGAGTAGTCATCAGATCGAGCTTGCGAGATGTTCAAAACATCAGCTTCTGCTCCTGCAGCAGGCCTTTCACCTAGCGGTGCATCAAGGACATAATTCTTCTCTGCAGCAATGAGGATAATCCTCAAGTTACGGACCTAGTCCGTGTAGTTGCTACCATCATCTTTCAACTTAGCTTTCTCTAGGAACGCATTGAAATTTAGGGGAACGGTAGCACGGGCCATTGATCTACAATATAGATATGCAAAACTATAAGACTAAGTTCATGATAAATTAAGTTCAATTAATCAAATTACTTAAGAACTCCCACTTAAATAGATATTCCTTAGGTTCATCTAAGTGATATGTGTTCCAAATCAAGTAAACCATGTCCGATCATCACATGAGATGGGGTAGTCGTCAATGGTGAACATCTCTATGTTGATCATATCTACTATACGATTCACGTTTGACCTTTTAGTCTCTAGTGTTCCGACGACATGTTTGTACATGCTAGGCTCGTCAAGTTTAACCCAAGTATTCTGCATGTGTAAAATTGTCTTATACCCGTTGTATGTGAACTTAGAATCTATCACACCCGATCATCACGTGGTGTCTCGAAACGATGAACTATAGCAACAGTGCATACTCAAGGAGAACACTTTTACCTTGAAATTTAGTGAAAGTATCATCTTATAATGCTATCGTCGTTCTAAGCAAAATAAGATGCATATAAGATAAACATCAAATGCAATCACAATATGTGACATGATATGACCATCATCATCGTGTGATTTTGATCTCCATCTCCAAACCATCGTCATGATCTCCATCATCACCGTCTTGACACCTTGATCTCCATCATTGCGTCATGGTCGTCTCACCAACTATTGCTTCTACAACTATTGCTAACTCATAGCGATAAAGTACAGCAATTACATGGCGTTTGCATTTCATACAATAAATAGACAACCATAAGGCTCCTGGCGGTTGCCGATAAATTTACAAAACATGATAATCTCATACAACAATGTATATCACATCATGTCTTGACCATATCACATCACAACATGCCCTGCAAAAACAAGTTAGACGCCCTCTACTTTGTTGTTACAAGTTTTACGTGGCTGCTACGGGCTTCTAGCATGAACCGTTCTTACCTGCGGCAAAAACCACAAATGTGATTCATCAAGTTTGCTAATTTAACCTTCTTCAAGAGCCGGCCGCAGTCAAATTCGATTCAACTAAAGTAGGAGAAACAGACACCTGCCAGCCACCTTTATGGAAAACAAGTTGCATGTCTGTCGGTGGAACCGGTCTCATGTACGTGGACATGTAAGGTTGGTCCGGGCCGCTTCATCCCACAATGCCGCTGAATGAAAATAAGACGTTGGTGGTAAGCAGTATGACTATCACCACCCATAACTCTTTGTGTTCTACTCGTGCATATCATCTACGCATAGACCTGGCTCATGATGCCACTGTTGGGAAATGTTGCATGGAAAACAAAAAAATTCTAAGCACAAGCAAGATCTATCAAGGAGACGCATAGCAACGAGAGGGGGAGAGTGTGTATACGTACCCTCGTAGACCTAAGCGGAAGCGTTTTACAACGCGGTTGATGTAGTTGAACTTTCTTCGCGCTCCAACTGATCCAGTACCAAATGCACGACACCTCTACATTCTGCACACGTTCAGCTCAGTGACGTCCTCGGCCTTCTTGATCCAGCAAGACGGTGAGGGATGAGTTCTGCCAGCACGACGACGTGATGACGGTGATGGTGATGTGATCTCCGCAAGGCTTCACCTAAGCACTACGAAAATATGACCGGGGGTGTAAACGGTGGAGGGGGCGCCGCACACGGCTAACCATTGATCTGGGGTGTGCTAGGCGCCCCCCTCCCACATATATATAGGTGGGAGGGGGAGGGGAGGCAGCCTGGCGCACCACATAGGTGGCTGGCCGGCCCTAGGGCTCCTACCGTGGCCGCGCCCCCCTTTCCTTGTATCAACAAGAGGGAAGGAAAGAGGAGGGGATGAAGGGGGGGGGTCCTACTCCGCACTTTCCTTTCCCTTCCCTCTTTCCTTCTCCTCCTCATAGGGCTGGCGACTATAGGGGCGCACCAGCCCCTTGTGGGATGGTGTGTTCCCTCTCTTGGCCCATAAGGCCCATAGCTTTGCCGGGGGTGCCCGAAACTCCTTTCCGGTGACCTGATAAGTACCCGGTACCCTCCGAAACACTTCTAGTGTCCGAATACCATCGTTCTATATATCAATCTTTACCTCTCGACCATTTTGAGACTCCTCGTCATGTCTGTGATCTCATTCGGGACTCCTAACAACATCCAGTCACCAAATCACATAACTCGTATAATAATATATCATCAACGAACATTAATCATGCGGACCCTACGGGTTCGAGAACTATGTAGACATGAATGAGACACCTCTCCAGTCAATAACCAATAGAGGAACCTGGATACCCATATTGGCTCCTACATTTTTTACGAAGATCTTTATCGGTGGAACCGTTATGACAACATACATAATTCCCTTTGTTCACCGGTATGTTACTTGCCCGAGATTCGATCGTTGGTATCTTCATACCTAGTTAAATCTCGTTACCGTCAAGTCACTTTACTTGTTCCGTAATTCATCACCTCACAACCAACTCCTTAGTCATTTCCTTGCAAGCTTATGATGTGTATTACCAAGAGGGCCTAGAGATACCTCTCCGATACTCTGAGTGACAAATCCTAATCTCGATCTATGCCAACTCAACAAACACCTTTGGAGATACTTGAAGAGCATATTTATGATCACCCAGTTACGTTGTGACTTCTGATAGCACACAAGGTAATCCTTCGGTATCCAGGAGTTGCATAATCTCATAGTCGAAGGAATATGTATTTGACATGACGAAAGCAATAGCAATAAAACCGAACGATCATTATGTTAAGCTAAAGGATGGGTCTTGTCCATCACATCATTCTCCTAATAATGTGATCCCGTTATCAAATGACAACTCATGTCCATGGTTAGGAAACCTTAACCATCTTTGACCAACGAGCTAGTCTAGTAGAGGCTTACTAGGGACACAGTATTTGTTTATGTATTCACACATGTATTTAAGTTTCCAATCAATACAATTCTAGCATGGATAATAAACCTTTATCATGAATTAGGAAATATAAAATAACAACTTTATTATTGCCTTTAGGACATAATTTTCGTTCACTAGGGTGGGTCCCAGGCTAGCCACGGCGGCGGCGGCCAGCGTTTAAATGCCGACGACCTCAAAATGCGGCAGCACGCACTAGAGGTCGTCACGATTCGCCTACGAGAGGTCTTTTCGAGCGAGGCTTGTGGCATTCAAACAAGCGCTCGACGCCGCGTCAACCGGTGACGGTGGCATGGGCTAGGGTGGTCGGAAACAACGGCGGCGACGAGCGGAGGTGGTGCCGGAGTTCAGGCGATGGCATATTCGGCGATGTGGGGCATGGCACGGCAAGCGGACGACGGTATTGTGCTGCTTGGAGCTTGCTGAGCACGTTGCCATCCTCGGTTGAGCTCGACGGTGAGTGTGGCCACGATGACGAGCTCAACTACGATGATGGGTATGGCCACGGTGTGTTCAGCAACTACGTGTGCATAGAAGGCGAGGAGATGCAGGGATGAGGAAGAGAGGAGCTCATCGAGAAGGCACAAGGAGGCTCGTCGAGTGAGCGGAAGTGCAGGGGTGGCTGGAATTGAAGAGGTTCGCCGACGGGTCTGAGGAGGATGACGAGCGTGTTGCAGTCGCTGCGGTGCTCCCCGACTCAAATGGCTGGCACCAGGCGACGTGGAATATGACGGCGAAGCCCTATGGCATGGTGGTGAGGCGAGGGGAGGACGGTGGCCACGGGATCAACGGTGACGGCGACTTGGGCACTCGGGTGAGTGAGTGAGAGAGAGGGAGAGAGCATGGGAGAGAGGGGGACGAGTGAAATATCTGTGCGGTTGGAAGGAAGCTGACAAGGCCCGGGGGAGGGGTCGTGGAATTCTTATCCTCTCGCCGGCGACGGCGAGGTGGTCGGGGTGAACGAAGCGGGGAAGACGACCGGGGAAGGAGTTGGGTCGGGCCGGCTCGGCCAGCCACTGTGGCCTAAGGCCCAGTTTGGCCTGGCCCTTTTCTTGTTCTTTTCTTTTGTTTTTGTTTTTCTCCCGCTCCCACCCGCTCCCGATCCACAATTCCCGCACGTCTCGCTCATCCCCACTCGATCAGTAATTCCCGCTCATTCCCTGCCCAACTCCAAGACACCTTTTTTGGGTTGTCTTCTTTCAATTTTGGTAAAAAAAATAGGAGGGCTAAGGGGAGTCGAACTTGGGATCTGACAGTCCAAACAGTATTAGGAATCTACCGGCAACCACTTAAACAAACTCTATGTTGTGATTTGCTTCATGTTAGATACTTTTCATACCTTCATGTTGAGGCAGACTCTTCTACTCATAGATCTGATCGAGTGTTATTTTACTGACGTTTTTATTTTTTCTTACAAACTTTCTACCAACAAATATACAAAACATACATTTTTATCAAAAATATATTAGAGATGTGAGTTGAGCTCACGGTTTAACATAGAATACTAGACTTTGTACTCTTTTGTACATAGATGTGAGCTGAGTTCATGGTCTTAACATGATAATTTATTCGCCGCAACCTTGATAACTTATGTATAAATATTGTGGAAAGCTTGATCAGGTGAAAAACAATTTTTCAAACACACTGCGGTAACTCGTGTGAAAATAGCATGATAATATAAGTACCGTATACATGATAACTTTGGTCCAATGGGAGAGTGTTGTTTGACGATAATTTATGTGTAAATAGCATGGTAACTCATGCATAACAAACTTGATCACTTATATACCAACACTGTGATAACTTTTGTACAAACATCCTTATAGCGTGCTAGTGGTCCGGCCCACGAAAACGACTTGTTTTTGGCGAGATATAGATCCCATAACTTGATGAACAAATATTATGTTAACTTTGACCCAGAAAAAAGTTGCTTAAATATACTCCGGCATCTTCAGTGATACGTAATACTCACGGTATTTTTGAACCAATAAAAAATAGTGGTTAAATACTAACACAACTTGATGATTTCAATATAAATAGCATGGAAATATGCACACCATAGACCAGATAACTTAGGCACAGATAATGTGATAACCTTGACCTGTGATTTTTCTTTCTTAAAATCATATCTTCAATTACTTCTGTGTAAAATAATATGTTAATATACGCACCGCTTACTTGATAACTTAGGTCCATACACCACGGTAATTTTTATCTAGGGAAAAAAATGTTGAAGACACATCCGTGATAACTTCAGTATAAATAGCATGGTAATATACGCCAACAAACCTGATAATTTAGGTACAAACACCCTGATAACTTTAATCTGAGGAAAAAAGGTTGTTTAAAATGTAACTCCGGAAAACTTTTGTGTGCCCACAGCGCTGATAACTTATGTACAAACACCACAACAACTTTTTACTTGGGCGAAAATATTTGTTGTGCGTGAGTTATCATGGTGTTTGTGCGTGAGTTATCAGGTTCGTGCGTATAAATTAGCATGCTCTTTACAAAAAAGTTACCGGGGTATGTTACAACAACCTTTTTTCTCCGGTCGGAAAGTTACCACAGTGTTTGTGAGTGAGTTACCAGGTTTGTGGCTTATATATTACCACGTTCTTTATAAAGAAAATATTGGGGTTTGTTACAACAACAAAAATTCATGTGGTCAGAAAATTTACCATATTGTGTTGTGTGTGAGTTATCAGATTCATGGCGTATAAATTGTCATGCTCTTTCTACACATAAGTTATCGAGGTGTGTTACAACAACACTTTTCTTCAAAGTTACCACATCGTTTGTGAGTGAGTTATCAGGTTTGTGACGTATAAGTACCATGCTCTTTTACATATAAGTTATCATGGTGTATTATTACAACATTTTACCTAGGGTCAAAAGGTTACAGCGGTGCGTGAGTTATCAGGTATGTGATGCATGGATTACTATGCACAAAAGGCAAGAAAAATTGGTAAATAAGAAAGAAAGAAATAAAACAACTTGTTTTTCTGGTCGCGTATGTCAAAGTACAAATATTTATTGGCATTCTTTGTAATCATAACTTGAAATTAGACCAGATGGATATGACAAGTGATAATGAATTAAGAGGTAGGGAGTTTGAGTCCCACCTCTTTCCACTTTTTACCATGTTTTTTCTACCACGCCAGGAAATAAAAATGAAGCAGGAGAAGCGGTGGGATGGGATCGAGGACAGGAGAAGTGGACCGTGGGATCGATCGTTCGGATCTGTTGCTTAACGTCCAGTCGACTGGACATTAGCACAATCCTTTTCTTTTCCGTTTTCTGTTTTCCTATTCCTTTTCAAATGATTCTTGTTTTATAGAATACAAAACTTGCACCTAAAATAGTACTATAAATCAGGTCACTGCCACATTAAGTTTAGCATTTAAATAAATTAGTTTAGACTTTTTATAATTTAAAAAGCATTTAAATTATTATTTTAGCCCATGTTTTAATTATTTTAGGGCATTAAACCATTTCATAAAATGTTGGTTATTATGAAATGATTATTTGCCACATTATGAGCATTTTAGTTTTCATTTTTGGGAACTATAATTATTTGACTTTAATTTAAGTTTGAACAAGTGAGGATTCGCAACAGTAATTGTGATGACATGA
The DNA here is from genome assembly GCF_018294505.1 of Triticum aestivum. Taxonomy (NCBI): domain Eukaryota; kingdom Viridiplantae; phylum Streptophyta; class Magnoliopsida; order Poales; family Poaceae; genus Triticum; species Triticum aestivum. Next base: position 571,734,695 of record NC_057807.1, read on the forward strand.
CATCATTAGTAGGGGATCACTTTACCTTAATTATCAAGGTATTACATTGGCGTTTGGGGTCTATCCGCTCTTGAACTTGATCTGCCCGACATGGCTTGGTCTGTGGCTACTGGCAGGCGTGGAGACGTCGGGCCTCCGTAGTTTCTAGGCACCATGGTGGTGCAGGCGGTCGTGGTGGTAGCTCAGTTTGGTGGTGCTAGTCGTGTCTAAAATTGGTGTTGGTGGGGCGCGGCGACAGGGCTTCATCGACCAGGTGTTGCGACGGTAGTGGGGTGAACAAACATGGATGGTGTGCCCCGTTCCGGTGGGCAAGGATGTAGGAAGGCAACGATTTATACGAAAGTTGTGCTCGTCTTCGGTCAGTGCCAACGACAATGGCACACATGTGTCGTTTCCCCTCCTTGGAGGTGTCGATGTGATGTGTCGGCACCTCGCTCTCTCTCAGTTGGTTGGTTGTCTCAGGGCAAAAGCCTAGGTTCGGATCCTGATTTCTGTTCCTTTGGTGCTCGTTGCTGTTCTGAATTGTTCGTTAGGGGCGCAATGTACGCCGTTGCGGGTGAGGTCCAAGACGATGACTTTTTTGGGGTTGTCTAAGTCCCGCCACCCAACTGCCAACTCTTTTAGGAAATTAAGGATAGTTGGTGCATCAATAAGTATGGTCTGTTTGGAGTTGTTGCTCTTTGAAGATGACTGGGCGTTGGTCCACGCGTGCCTTTGGGTGTCAGTTTAGTACATGTCATTTTGCATTTGGGGTTGTTTTGTGTCTGTTCGACTCAGCGGACTCTAGTGGAAGCTTGCCTGAATTTTTTGAATTTTAAAGCTAAGGGTCTTCAACGCCGACCCTTAAACCGCCCGCAACCGTCCAGACTGCGCGGTCCGGACGCATTGTGTCATCCAACGCGGTCCTATATCGCTCCGTAGGGCGCTCCGTACACACTTTCTCTCGTAAACTAGAGACAAATGTGGGGGACTTTGCGGATGTCCAGACAACACCCACGCCCGCTTCTGACCACCTTGGCCCACCCAAACCCCCTCCTCCCTCGTCTGCATGTGTTTTCGCCCGGCACCAGCTACCCGCATTCATGCCGATGTAGAGCGGCTGCTCCACATTGAAGCCGGCATAGAGCAGACGCGCCCTCTCACTACCTGTGTCACTGGAGCAACACGCTGGCCGAGGGCGTTGCCCTGATGCGTCCCTGGTGTCTGCGCCTTTTCTAAGTCGGGGACACCTTACTGGACGGATGGGACGGATATCTTCCACACTCGTTCAATGCCCCGTCCATCCGTATGACGCCATTAAGCAGGCTCGCCGGTCGAGAAACCCACTCCGACGTTGCGCATTGGCGCGCCCGAACATCTAGCCTAACCGGAATCTGCTATTTAAAGGCGGCCACACCCGGCTAACTCTATGCCACAACACAAGCCGCTCCCCATCGTCCTCCCTTGCACCGCATTCGCCATGACCGCAGGTGGTGAAGCTATGTGGGAGAGCCTTTCCACAAAGATGAAGCACGAGGTGACCGCCCTTACGGCTGCCTGGCAGAGCCGCCAAGGTGGATCAACGCTGGCTTGCCGGCCAGCTCTCCCACGACAAGAACACCCCCACGATGGAGATGGGCTCTGACGACATTGCCCCGACGCCCGCGCCTGTGGACGCCGGCTTCACCACGGAGCAGGCACAGGCGCACTACAACGCCGCCATGGCGGAGGTGCAGTCTGCGCCGCCACCTATGTCTATGTTCCAGCAGGCGCAAGAGGAATAGAGGTACAACCTGTTCCTCCTGGAGCAGCACTGTCCGGCGGAGGTACAACAATCAGACGAGCGAGGAGGCCATTCTACGAGGTCGGTCGCGCTGAAACCGCTACTCGCCATGAAGCGGCCGCCGTGGAGGCGTGGCTCTAGGCGATTGCAGAGGAGAACAATGCCAACTGCTCCTCGTACGCGCTGCTGGCGAACTATCCGGCGGCCCGGTGGGACGATGAGCGCGGACGCCACCGTTTTCATCGTGGACCTCACGTCCACCGACAACGACAGGTTGTGGACTCCTCCGCGGATGAGTAGGGCAGGGGAGGCGGCAGGGCTTGTGTCCCATGTGGGCCGGTCCATCTCCCGTATTCTACTGTTCCTCGCCAGAGACCAGACCTTCACTTCACGGGTCTTATCGCCGGTGCTTGTGAATACGGCGGATGGAGGAGGCGGTCCCAGGCACGGAACAACAAGGGTTTGGATGCCAGCGGCCACCACAGTTTTATAGAAAACCATATGAACATTTACAGTTACAAAATCATATGATGTGAAAATAAAGGCAATGATAAATTCAATTATGTATATTTGGTGGTGTATATGTTAATGTATTTTTCTACAAACTTGTGGAAAGTAAACTTTGCTTGCCAGGTAAGCACAATTTCAGTTTCAGACATGGACGAAGGAGCATTGCAATTGCATTGTCATATCCCATTCGTTTGCTTGCATTTGTTTGCTTCTGAATTCATCTCAAAGAAAACAAAAACCGTTTGCTTCCTCTCTTCTCCACCGTCCCCCACGGTCCCCAACAGTCCCACGCGCACACCATGCGTGCCGCAGCAGGTTTCCCCAGTCATCTCCCGCCACGTCGGGAAAACGACGGGAGATGTCGCCATAATGCGGCATCTAACCGACCTGATTTGGAGGCTAATGACGACCCCCCACAGACACAGAGCGGGCCTGTGCGCGTGGGCCACGGTGGTTCTTTTCTAATGATGACGACGACCAATATGTGTGGGTCAGATTAGTCGCGGGGATAAGGCAGTAACTCGGCGTACGTACGTGTATTATGTGGCTGATCAGATTAGCTAGTACGTAACCTGCTGCAGAGTCAAAATTACACCATCATTAATAAGAACGGCACCATCTTCGTCCCCTGGCTTTCACCGTGCGGATAAACTCTGACTCTCAAGGCGAAGTAGGAGCAGAGTGAAAACGCTACTTTGAACCGCGCCCTTCCTTGGACGAGCGAGCGTTGGTGGTCAGAGTCAGACAGTAGAAAATTCTGCCTGCCGTCCCCTGCACGGCGGCCCAGCCGGCGCTCGCGCCCATGCCTCTCGCCGGGAATGACAGCCGTGCTCTGTGCTCAGCCCAATTATTGGAGCTCCGGAAGAGTTGATTTTGATTTCTAATATATGTTTCTTATTTCTTTGTGGGGTCTAGTTTTTATTTTCTTTTGACATAACTTTGTGGAGTCTAGTAGTTTATATGTTTTGTGAGTACGGCGACAGTCTGAGGGGTGAGTGGTTGGGATCGGGCACGCAGTTTTCTGTCAGACCCGGCCGGTAGTTTTATCTCGTCCTTTTAATTGACCCCGACAGATAAGTGTTCAGTATAGCCTCAAATATGTATGCAAATGCAATGCACACCATGCGTAAGGTCAACTCCATCGCACGATTCAAAACGGACGTCCGGTTTGGCCAGATTTTGTCTTTTTGAGACGTCAATGGGTTCGCCCGTGTACGGTCTTATCCGTTGGGTCGTGTGTGCGCCCACCGCGCGGCCGCACCCCAAACCACGTCCGCGTTGGACATGATTTAAAAAAACAGAAAAACGTAAATAAAATGACTAAAAAAGAGTAAATAAGCGCAATTTAATAAACATAAAACTTAGTTAGGGGGGTCACGACCACAAAACGGCCCAGTTTAGCAGTTCACTTAACGGCCCAGTGCCATAATTAACATAAAAAAATAAAAAACGCCGCCGCGCGCTCCAGCCGCGCCCGTCGATGCCATGGCCCTTGCCGTCTTCACTGGCCGCTGGTGTCGTCGTCGTCGCTGACAAGGTCGACGTAGGCCGGCGGCGTCCAGAGGTGGGACGGCGGCGCGTGGTAGACGGGGGCGGCCTGAAAGGCCGGAGGTGCCTGCACCACCCTCCTCCCGTGACGAGGCCTCCTGCTCCGGTGACCGCGGCGGCGTGGGGCACCAATTCACGCCCCCACGCCCACGGCCATCTCCGACGCGGTGCACGACCAACTACATTGCTGGCCCACCAGGCCCGGGTGGAACGCGGCCAGCGGCTCCTCCTCCATCACCTCCTCCCTCCTCTCCTCCTCCTTGATGCCCGCCATCTGCAGCTCGGGGAAGGCGACGTGCCGGCGGCAGAGAGTGCCATGGCCTCCTCCAAGCCGTCCCATTGGTGCTCATCGTGCGTGTTCATGTAGTCCTCCATAACACGCTGCATGAGCCGGGCTTCCTTCTCCGTTGTCATGCGAGGAGGTGGAGGTGGTGACGGAGACGGGGAAGGCGACGGCGTGGGCGTGAGGCCGCGCACCCGCGTATGCCCGCGCACCTCTCGACGTGGCCGCCGCGGCCCCGACACCGTGCCGACGAAGTAGGACGCGCGGCGCATGTCGTGCTCGTCCTAGAGCCATGTGTCCCAGAGCGCGGAATCGGGGGCGTACCTGTCGTCATAGTACAGGTTGTCGGGGAGGAGGCGGCGGCGGCGCTCGATCTCATCGCGACGCGCACGGCCGCTCGTCGGCACCGGTGGGATCGGGACCCGGTCGGCGGAGAGATGCCAGTTGTTGGGGAGGTGGACGTCGCTCCACGGTATCGGCATCCTCGTCTCCCAGTAGCGCCGCCACACGTCCGCGCTGAGGTACTGCCGGTCGCGCTCGCCGGCGGGCCTAGGGGCGATGGTGAAGGGGGCCAGCGCGAGGGCTCGACGGGAGGAGCGCGGCGGTGACACGGGCTCCTCCTTCTTCATGGAGCCACGACGATGGCCCGAGGAGGAGCCGGCCTCGCGGTCATGCTTCCCCTTGCGGTCGTAGTTCCATAGCCCCATGGCTGCGGCTGGCCGGCGAGTTCGAGGACAGGAAGTGGCTAGGGTTTGGGCGTGTCGGCTTTCGAGGGGGCAGAGAGGGGCCGGAGTGGGAAGTGATGAGGACGACGACCGGTCCACATGTCTCATTTAAGAAGGATGGCGACCGTTTGACGGCCGGATGACAGGTGGGGCCACCCGCCCGTGCGCATTGATGTTGGCGGATGGGAGGTAGGTGGCCGCCTGCCACGCGGCCCCGACGTGGACGAGCGCGCGTCCGTTTGCCGTCCGCCGCGACCCAAACCCGGCGCAAGTTTGCCCTCGAAATGGGTCGGCCTGGACACAAAACGGACAAGATGGGTCCGGGCCGTCGCGCGCTGGGCCGTCTGGTTTGTCCGTTTTACCCCAAACGGACGGGGCCGGACAAAATGGGGTCGCGCGGTGGAGTTGGCCTAAGAGCATCTACTGCCGAAAGCCTCAAACCATCCCTCATATGTCCGGTCAGTGACCGGACATGACAGAGAATCAAAAATGTGAACCAACCAGACCCATCGTATCATCCCTATACGTTCGGGCTGTTCGCGAACTCTCATATCCATCTCAAATATACGGACGTGCCCAAGCGCGCACGGGCATTCCGCCGTGTAGGACGCGGCCCCCACTCGGACCACCTTTTCATTTTCTTTATTCATTCTATTAGTTCTCTCTCTTCATCTCATCAATCACGTGTTGGAGAACGTAGTAATTTCAAAAAAATTCCTACGCACACGAAAGATCATGGTGATGGCATAGCAACGAGAGGGGAGAGTGTTCGTCCACGTACCCTCGTAGACCGTAAGCGGAAGCGTTATGACAACACGGTTGATGTAGTCGTACGTCTTCACGATCCGACCGATCCAAGCACCGAACGTACGTCACCTCCGAGTTCAGCACACGTTCACCTCGATGACGATCCCCGGGCTCCGATCCAGCAAAGCTTCGGGGATGAGTTCCGTCAGCACGACGGCGTGGTGACGATGATGATGTTCTACCGGCGCAGGGCTTCACCTAAACTCTGCGACGATATGACCGAGGTGGAATATGGTGGAGGGGGGCACCGCACACGGCTAAGGAACGATCCGTAGATCAACTTGTGTGTCATGGGGTGCCCCCCTGCCCCCGTATATAACGGAGGGAGGGGGAGGTGCGGCCGGCCCCCTTGGGGTGCGCCTGGAGGAGTCCTACTCCCACCGGGAGTAGGACTCCCCCCTCTCGCCTTGGTGGAGAAGGAAAGGGGGGAGGGGAAAGAGGAAAGGGGGGCGCCGCCCCCCCTTCCTTGTCCTATTCAGACTAGGGTGGAGGGGGCGCGTGGCCTGCCCTGGCCGGCCCTCCTCTTCTCCCTCATGGCCCACTAAGGCCCATTAACCCCCGGGAGGGTTCCGGTAACCCCCCGGTGTTCCGGTAAAATCCCGATTTCACCCGGAACCTTTCCGATGTCCAAACATAGGCTTCCAATATATCAATCTTTATGTCTCGACCATTTCGAGACTCCTCGTCATGTCCGTGATCACATCCGGGACTCCGAACAAACTTCGGTACATCAAAACTTATAAACTCATAATAAAACTGTCATCGTAACGTTAAGCGTGCGGACCCTACGGGTTCGAGAACTATGTAGACATGACCTAGAACCATTCTCGGTCAATAACCAATAGCGGAACCTGGATGCCCATATTGGTTCCTACATATTCTACGAAGATCTTTATCGGTCAAACCGCATAACAACATACGTTGTTCCCTTTGTCATCGGTATGTTACTTGCCCGAGATTTGATCGTCGGTATCCAATACCTTGTTCAATCTCGTTACCGGCAAGTCTCTTTAATCGTTCTGTAACACATCATCTTATAACTAACTCATTAGTTACAATGCTTGCAAGGCTTAGGTGATGAGTATTACCGAGAGGGCCCAGAGATACCTCTCCGACAATCGGAGTGACAAAACCTAATCTCGAATTATGCCAACCCAACATGTACCTTCAGAAACACCTGTAGAGCACCTTTATAATCACCCAGTTACGTTGTGACGTTTGGTAGCACACAAAGTGTTCTTCCGGTAAACGTGAGTTGCACAATCTCATAGTTGCAGGAACTTTGTATAAGTCATGAAGAAAGCAATAGCAACATACTAAACGATCAAGTGCTAGGCTAACGGAATGGGTCATGTCAATCACATCATTCTTCTAATGATGTGATCGCATTAATCAAATGACAACACGTGTCTATGGTTAGGAAACATAACCATCTTTGATTAATGAGCTAGTCAAGTAGAGGCATACTAGTGACTATATGTTTGTCTATGTATTCACACATGTATCATGTTTCTGGTTAATACAATTCTAGCATGAATAATAAACATTTATCATGATATGAGGAAATAAATAATAACTTTATTATTGCCTCTAGGGCATATTTTCTTCAGTCTCCCACTTGCACTAGAGTCAATAATCTAGATTACATTGTAATGATTCTAACACCCATGGAGTCTTGGTGTTGATCATGTTTTGCTCGTGAGAGAGGCTTAGTCAACGGGTCTGCAACATTCAGATCCGTATGTATTTTGCAAATCTCTATGTCTCCCACTTGGACTTGGTCCCGAATGGAATTGAAGCATCTCTTGATGTGCTTGGTCCTCTTGTGAAATCTGGATTCCTTTGCCAAGGCAATTGCACCAGTATTGTCACAGAAGATCTTCATTGGTCCCAATGCACTAGGTATGACACCTAGATCAGAAATGAACTCATTCATCCAGACTCCTTCATTTGCTGCTTCCGAAGCAGCTATGTACTCCGCTTCACATGTAGATCCCGCTACGACGCTTTGTTTAGAACTGCACCAACTTACAGCTCCACCATTTAATAAAAACACGTATCCGGTTTGCGATTTAGAATCATCCGGATCAGTGTCAAAGCTTGCATCGACGTAACCGTTTACGACTAGCTCTTTGTCACCTCCATATATGAGAAACATATCCTTAGTCCTTTTCAGGTATTTCAGGATGTTCTTGACCGCTGTTCAGTGATCCACTCCTGGATTACTTTGGTACCTTCCTGCCAAGCTTATTGCTAAGCATACGTCAGGTCTGGTACACAGCATTGCATACATGATAGAGCCTATGGATGAAGCATAGGGAACATTTTTCATTTTCTCTCTATCTTCTGCTGTGGTCGGGCATTGAGTTTGACTCAACTTCATACCTTGTAGCACAGGCAAGAATCCTTTCTTTGCCTGATCCATTTTGAACTTTTTCAAAATTTTGTCAAGGTATGTGCTTTGTGAAAGTCCTATTAAGCGTCTTGATCTATCTCTATAGATCTTGATGCCCAATATGTAAGCAGCTTTACCGAGGTCTTTCATTGAAAAACTTTTATTCAAGTATCCTTTTATGCTATCCAGAAATTCTATATTATTTCCAATTAATAATATGTCATCTACATATAAAATTAGAAATGCTACAGAGCTCCCACTCACTTTCTTGTAAATACAGGCTTCTCCAAAAGTCTGTATAAAACCATATGCTTTTATCACACTGTCAAAGCGTTTATTCCAACTCCGAGATGCTTGCACTAGTCCATAAATGGAACGCTGGAGCTTGCACACTTTGTCAGCACCTTTTGGATCAACAAAACCTTCCGGCTGCATCATATACAACTCTTCTTCTAGAAATCCATTCAAGAATGCAGTCTTGACATCCATTTGCCAAATTTCATAATCATGAAATGCAGCAATAGCTAACATGATTCGGACGGACTTAAGCATCGCTACGGGTGAGAAAGTCTCATCGTAGTCAACCCCTTGAACTTGTCGAAAACCTTTTGCAGCAAGTCGAGCTTTACAGACAGTTATATTACCATCAGCGTCAGTCTTCTTCTTAAAGATCCATTTATTCTCAATGGCTTGCCGATCATCGGGCAAGTCAACCAAAGTCCATACTTTGTTTTCATACATGGATCCCATCTCAGATTTCATGGCTTCTAGCCATTTTGCGGAATCCGGGCTCATCATCGCTTCCTCATAGTTCGTAGGTTCATCATGGTCAAGTAACATGACTTCCAGAATAGGATTACCATACCACTCTGGCGCGGATCTTACTCTGGTAGACCTACAAGGTTCAGTAGAAACTTGATCTGAAGTTTCATGATTATTATCATTAGCTTCCTCACTAATTGGTGTAGTTGTCACAGGAACCGGTTCTCGTGATGAACTACTTTCCAATAAGGGAGTAGATACAGTTATCTCATCAAGTTCTACTTTCCTCCCACTCACTTCTTTCGAGAGAAACTCTTTCTCTAGAAAGGATCCATTCTTAGCAACGAATGTCTTGCCTTCGGATCTGTGATAGAAGGTGTACCCAATAGTCTCTTTTGTGTATCCTATGAAGACACATTTCTCCGATTTAGGTTCGAGCTTATCTGGTTGAAGTTTCTTCACATAAGCATCGCAGCCCCAAACTTTAAGAAACGACAACTTTGGTTTCTTGCCAAACCACATTTCATAAGGCGTCGTCTCAATGGATTTTGATGGTGCCCTATTTAACGTGAATGCGGCCGTCTCTAAAGCATAACCCCAAAATGATAGCGATAAATCAGTAAGAGACATCATAGATCGCACCATATCCAGTAAAGTACGATTACGACGTTCGGACACACCATTTCGTTGTGGTGTTCCAGGTGGCGTGAGTTGCGAAACTATTCCACATTGTTTCAAGTGTAGGCCAAACTCATAACTCAAATATTCTCCTCCACGATCAGATCGTAGAAACTTTATTTTCTTGTTACGATGATTTTCCACTTCACTCTGAAATTCTTTGAACTTTTCAAATGTTTCAGACTTGTGTTTCATCAAGTAGATATACCCATATCTGCTCAAATCATCTATGAAGGTGAGAAAATAACGATATCCGCCGCAAGCCTCAACATTCATTGGGCCACAAACATCAGTATGTATGATTTCCAACAAATCAGTTGCTCGCTCCATAGTTCCGGAGAACGGCGTTTTAGTCATCTTGCCCATGAGGCACGGTTCGCAAGTACCAAGTGATTCATAATCAAGTGATTCCAAAAGTCCATCAGTATGGAGTTTCTTCATGCGCTTTACAATGATATGACCCAAACGGCAGTGCCACAAATAAGTTGCACTATCATTATTAACTCTGCATCTTTTGGTTTCAACACTATGAATATGTGTATCACTACTATCGAGATTTAATAAAAATAGACCACTCTTCAAGGGTGCATGACCATAAAAGATATTACTCATATAAATAGAACAACCATTATTCTCTGATTTAAATGAATAACCGTCTCGCATCAAACAAGATCCAGATATAATGTTCATGCTCAACGCTGGCACCAAATAACAATTATTCAGGTCTAAAACTAATCCCAAAGGTAGATGTAGAGGTAGCATGCCGACCGCGATCACATCGACTTTGGAACCGTTTCCCACGCGCATCGTCACCTCGTCCTTGGCCAGTGCTCGCTTATTCCGTAGTCCCTGTTTCGAGTTGCAAATATTAGCAACAGAACCAGTATCAAATACCCAGGTGCTACTACGAGCTCTAGTTAGGTACACATCAATAACATGTATATCACATATACCTTTGTTCACTTTGCCATCCTTCTTATCCGCCAAATACTTGGGGCAGTTCCGCTTCCAGTGACCAGTCTGCTTGCAGTAGAAGCACTCAGTTTCAGGCTTAGGTCCAGACTTGGGTTTCTTCTCTTGAGCAGCAACTAGCTTGCTGTTCTTCTTGAAGTTCCTCTTCTTCTTCCCTTTGCCCTTTTTCTTGAAACTAGTGGTCTTGTTGACCATCAACACTTGATGCTCCTTCTTGATTTCTACCTCCGCAGCTTTTAGCATTGCGAAGAGCTCGGGAATAGTCTTGTTCATCCCTTGCATATTATAGTTCATCACAAAGCTCTTGTAGCTTGGTGGCAGTGATTGGAGAATTCTGTCAATGACGCTATCATCCGGAAGATTAACTCCCAGTTGAATCAAGTGATTATTATACCCAGACATTTTGAGTATATGCTCACTAACAGAACTATTCTCCTCCATCTTGCAGCTGTAGAACTTATTGGAGACTTCATATCTCTCAATCCGGGCATTTGCTTGAAATATTAACTTCAACTCCTGGAACATCTCATATGCTCCATGACGTTCAAAATGTTGTTGAAGACCCGGTTCTAAGCCGTAAAGCATGGCACACTGAACTATAGAGTAGTCATCAGCTTTGCTCTGCCAGACGTTCTTAATGTCGTCAGTTGCAACAGCAGCAGGCCTAGCACCCATCGGTCCTTCCAGGACGTAACTTTTTTGTGCAGCAATGAGGATAATCCTCAGGTTACGGACCCAGTCCGTGTAATTGCTACCATCATCTTTCAACTTTGCTTTCTCAAGGAACGCATTAAAATTCAACGGAACAACAGCACGAGCCATCTATCTACAAACAAACATAGACAAGCAAAATACTATCAGGTACTAAGTTCATGATAAATTTAGGTTCAATTAATCATATTAGTTAAGAACTCCCACTTAGACAGACATCTCTCTAGTCATCTAAGTGATCACGTGATCCAAATCAACTAAACCATGTCCGATCATCACGTGAGATGGAGTAGTTTCAATGGTGAACATCACTATGTTGATCATATCTACTATATGATTCACGTTCGACCTTTCGGTCTCCGTGTTCTGAGGCCATATCTGTATATGCTAGGCTCGTCAAGTATGACCTGAGTATCTCCATCTCCGAAGCATCGTCATGATCACCATCGTCACCGGCGCGACACCTTGATCTTCATCGTAGCATCGTTGTCGTCTCGCCAACTATTGCTTCTACGACTATCGCTACCGCTTAGTGATAAAGTAAAGCAATTATAGGGTGTTTGCATTTCATACAATAAAGCGACAACCATATGGCTCCTGCCAGTTGCCGATAACTTCGGTTACAAAACATGATCATCTCATACAATAAAATATAGCATCACGTCTTGACCATATCACATCACAACATGCCCTGCAAAAACAAGTTAGACGTCCTCTACTTTGTTGTTGCAACTTTTACGTGGTTGCTACGGGCTTAGCAAGAACCGTTCTTACCTACGCATCAATAACCACAATGATAGTTTGTCAAGTTGGTGCTGTTTTAACCTTCGCAAGGACTGGGCGTAGCCACACTCGATTCAGCTAAAATGAGAGAGACAGACACCCGCCGGTCACCTTTAAGCAACGAGTGCTCGTAGCGGTGAAACCAGTCTCGCGTAAGCGTACGCGTAATGTCGGTCCGGGCCGCTTCATCTCACAATACCGCCGAACCAAAGTATGACATGCTGGTAAGCAGTATGACTTATATCGCCCACAACTCACTTGTGTTCTACTCGTGCATATGACATCTACGCATAAAACCAGGCTCTGATACCACTGTTGGAGAACGTAGTAATTTCAAAAAAATTCCTACGCGCACGCAAGATCATGGTGATGGCATAGCAACGAGAGGGGAGAGTGTTCGTCCATGTACCCTTGTATACCGTAAGCGGAAGCGTTATGACAACGCGGTTGATGTAGTCGTACGTCTTCACGATCCGACCGATCCAAGCACCGAACGTACGGCACCTCCGAGTTCAGCACATGTTCAGCTCGATGACGATCCCCGGACTCCAATCCAGCAAAGCTTCGGGGATGAGTTCCGTCAGCACGACGGCGTGGTGACGATGATGATGTTCTACCGGCGCAGGGCTTCGCCTAAACTCCGCGACGATATGACCGAGGTGGAATATGGTGGAGGGGGGCACCGCACACGGCTAAGGAATGATCCGTAGATCAACTTGTGTGTCATGGGGTGCCCCCCTGCCCCCGTATATAAAGGAGGGAGGGGGAGGTGCGGCCGGCCCCCTTGGGGTGCGCCTGGAGGAGTCCTACTCCCACCAGGAGTAGGACTCCCCCCTCTTGCCTTGGTGGAGAAGGAAAGGGGGGAGGGGAAAGAGGAAAGGGGGGCGCCGCCCCCCCCCCCCCACTTCCTTGTCCTATTCGGACTAGGGGGGAAGGGGCGTGCGGCCTGCCCTGGCCGGCCCTCCTCTTCTCCCTCATGGCCCACTAAGGCCCATTAACCCCCGGGAGGGTTCCGGTAACCCCCCGGTGTTCCGGTAAAATCCCGATTTCACCCGGAACCTTTCCGATGTCCAAACATAGGCTTCCAATATATCAATCTTTATGTCTCGACCATTTCGAGACTCCTCGTCATGTCCGTGATCACATCCGGGACTCCAAACAAACTTCGGTACATCAAAACTTATAAACTCATAATGAAACTGTCATCGTAACGTTAAGCGTGCGGACCCTACGGGTTCGAGAACTATGTAGACATGACCTAGAACCATTCTCGGTCAATAACCAATAGCGGAACCTGGATGCCCATATTGGTTCCTACATATTCTACGAAGATCTTTATCGGTCAAACCGCATAACAACATACGTTGTTCCCTTTGTCATCGGTATGTTACTTGCCCGAGATTTGATCGTCGGTATCCAATACCTAGTTCAATCTCGTTACCGGCAAGTCTCTTTACTCGTTCTGTAACACATCATCTTATAACTAACTCATTAGTTACAATGCTTGCAAGGCTTAGGTGATGAGTATTACCGAGAGGGCCCAGAGATACCTCTCCGACAATCGAAGTGACAAAACCTAATCTCGAATTATGCCAACCCAACATGTACCTTCGGAAACACCTGTAGAGCACCTTTATAATCACCCAGTTACGTTGTGACGTTTGGTAGCACACAAAGTGTTCTTCCGGTAAACGTGAGTTGCACAATCTCATAGTTGCAGGAACTTTGTACAAGTCATGAAGAAAGCAATAGCAACATACTAAATGATCAAGTGCTAGGCTAACGGAATGGGTCATGTCAATCACATCATTCTTCTAATGATGTGATCCCATTAATCAAATGACAACACATGTCTATGGTTAGGAAACATAACCATCTTTGATTAATGAGCTAGTCAAGTAGAGGCATACTAGTGACTATATGTTTGTCTATGTATTCACACATGTATTATGTTTTGGGTTAATACAATTCTAGCATGAATAATAAACATTTATCATGATATGAGGAAATAAATAATAACTTTATTATTGCCTCTAGGGCATATTTCCTTCATCACGTGCAAGTGACCGGACATATGAGAAGAAAAATGTGGAGCGTGGTTGTGCGGATGGATAAATAGGGGCTCAAAACGAACATGCCCGGCCACTGACTGGCCGCGTCCGCGGGCATTTAAGGGGTCATATTTGTTGTGTCCGGCTGTAGATGCTCTAAGGCCAACTTCAACGTTGGGTGGCGTGTGTGTTTGTTTGAGTGAAATGAACAAATGCGATGGCCTAACGGCGACCGCCACCCTAAGTTGTGTCTGGTTTGTGTAGGCTCGATCGATTTCTGGAGCAAATTTATCCCGGGTTTGCATCCAGGCAGACAGCGAACGAATGTGCACACGTCCTCTCCTCGTCTCCCTCGGCCCCGCGTGTCGGTCGTCCAACAACCAATCAACCCCATTTAAGCCGCACGTGGGCAGGTCAGCTTGTTTGCAACCTAGCCGCCCCTGAAGCTTCCTTTTATATGCCGAACCGTGGACTGGTCAGTCCACTTCGTCTTCACAATTGCCGCTTCGCCGCCTCCCACACCCTTCCTCCACCCCCAACCCAGACAAGACCTAGAGCACCTCGCCGCCCGCCGCCACCACCCGCAATGGGCATGTGGAAGTGGGTGCCCAACAAGAATGCCAAGCACGACCACGAGGCAGGCTCGTCTTCGCCGAGGAGCGCCGCTAGCTTCACCATCTCTCTGGTCGCCGCCCCACCGCGCATCAAGACCTATGTGAAGATCGAGATCTACCGGAGGTACTAGGACATGGCCACACCACATCAATGGCCGGATGCGCCCCTGCCCAATGGGTGGCATTTGAGCCTGATCGGGTGCCCGTGCCGGCCAGCCCAGCGAGCGATCGCACCCGCCTCCTAGATATCAACCGACGGTGGTGTGAGATCCCGGCACATCTCCTCAACAACCCAAGGTATGATGTGGACCCTTTGGGATAGCTAGTTTTGTGATGAGCATGACGTGCGGCAGCAGACCTTTTTTGTTGTCTGTGCCCAGAGCCCGCCACCACCCCGTGAGCATGCTCCCAGCCCTCCCCATACCCTCGAGCGTGCTAGGACGCACGCGCATGACCTCGCCGCCCCCGCCACTATCGCATCGACCGAGGACGGTCGAAGAGGAGGATGATCTGGTGCGGAGGATGCTCAGGACTTCGAGAGGGAGTATGAATGGAGCCAGCGGGGGCAGTTGGACGCCCTTGAGGTGCATATGGCACTGCCGGCCACCAATGACATTGCCATCACAAAGTTCGAGGGGATGGAGGAGCCGGGCGATAGGGAGCCTCGGTGGAACCCAAAGGCGGCGGGCCAGTGCTGTCATGGACTATGACCCTGCCATGCACCCCGGAGTTGGTGTCAGTGTCGGCCATGTGGGTTAGGGTCGACACATGGTCACCACCCCGTGCGCCCAAGCCGCCGTCGGCGCCACCAGCCAACCTCTGGCAGCCGCCTCCCTTCATCAACCTCGGCGCGGACGAGGAAGACTATGACGACGACATGCAGTGAAGACAACGGCCAGGACGGCGGCGACAACCGATCTAGGGTTTCATTTAGGTTCAAGTTATTTTATTTTTAATGTTTTAAGTTTAATGCATGTGGATAGCTCGGTCGTGAACTTTCAATGTAATATGTAGTTCGTTTAAATTGTCTTTTATGTCTTTTGTTTACAATTGAATTTAAATTCAAACACACGTGATTTTGCCAAATGTGTTTTATGCACCGACCAACGGACGACCATTGTTTTGTCGACGTAAATGGACACAATCCGAACAAATCCGACGTCCGTTTGCGCCCACACATTGGAGTTGGCCTAAAAGCATCCGTGCAATCATCTTGCTCGCGGACACGATGCCATGGCACATGGAAGGAACTGAAGAGAGAGTGATCAGTGCGTGTGCCGTTCCACCGGTTGGGCTCATATGTGCCATGGCACATGGAAGGAACTGAAGAGAAAGTGATCTGTGCGTGTGTCGTTCCACCTGTTGGGTCTATATGCCATAGATCCTTTGACACCTGCAATTATAGCAGCGAAGCTCAGTCCACCTGCTACGGCTTGTTTCTCCGGCGGGAGGAGAAACACGTCCATCGCTGGCCCTCATTTCCTTTCCTTCTTTTTTTTTCGGGGTAAAAAGAGGTGTATTACTCAAGAGCAAATAAGTTCATCCCTCCTACACAGACTAGGGATATTAGCCGGTCCAGAACGGAGCCAAACAACCGTGTGGTTCTCCAATCTACCAAATTTTGCTAGAACATGACTTACATTATTTTGCTCTCTAGAAATTTGAGTAACTACACACTCTTTTTGACCCAAAAGAAACTTGATCTCAGAAATTACCATGGCGTATATAGATCTATTATGTTCTGTTGATGTGATCATCTCGGCTGCCATCTTGCTATCGCACTCCAGGATGATTGGAAGTTCCGTCCACTGAACAGGGCCGGCCCAGAGGGGGGGCAGGGGGGTGTAATTGTACGTATAAAGATAGTAGCCCATTTGCCATAGCTTCACGTTGAAAAAAGAAGTAGCCGAGCCCCAGGAAGGAAGGGACAACTGGTACCAGCGTACGCACGTAAATCAGTAGACAATCGTGAGGAAACAAATCAACGTACGCACGTAAATTACGCCTGCTCATTCTCTTTATATATTCTTCCTCCAAAGAAAAAATAACAATCGTGTGACGTGAGTTCATCCCTAATTTCCTGTATTCTCTGTTCTCGCTCCAAACGCCAGATCGCTGAGGGGTAACTATACATGCTGACGACGCAACACGAACATCACCTGCCCCTAAAAATTGAGATTAGCAATGTTGGGCGCACACGTACATCACAGAGTGTTAGACTATATTTATACGTAACCTCTGTATAGATCTTGTATATTGTACTGTACACCTTTGTGTACCCCTTATATATATGAGATAGCCACACCCGTTATGGGTGTTGTGCAGTTTCCCAAAACCCTACGTTTGACATGGTATCAACCCTACCCGGTCCTATGTCTTCCGTCGCCGCCGTCGCGCCGGTCTCTGCCATGGCGCCTGCCTCACACGTTCCTCTCATCACGCCCTTTGGCCTCGGTATACTCCGGTCAGGCCTCGATGGTGGGCGCCGCATCTGATCAGCAGCCGTTGTCGTCCTCGATCGCGCCTCCGCCGGCTTGGGGCGCTCTGTACGCTGACCCGACGGCTCCCTGGATGGGATCGGCGCCCTACGGGGCTCCTCCGCCGCCGTCCACAGGGCCCTACGGGGCTCCTCCCGTGGCTGCCTCGCACATCGTCCCTGCCCCATATGGAGCGCCATACTCGATTGTTGCGGCTCCATCATAGCCCTACGCGGCTCCAACTCCGCAACCCTACGTGGCTGCGTCTGCTGCTCTCTACGGCACCGCGAACACCGGGTCAGGAAGGGCACCGGTTGTGCCCTACGGTGCTCTGCCACCGCCGTTGCCCTATGGCGGATACTATCCGTCTCCGATGGCCACGTCCTACCCTAGAGCTCCTGCGTCGGCTGCACCTTCTTCGACAACGCTGGGTCCTGGTGCATCTGCTAGATCGTCCCACATGGGCTACTACACGTCGCCTCCCATTGTTGATCATGCCGTGGCCGTTGCACCGTTCTACTTCACGCATCTCATCCCGGTGAAGCTTACGACAGATAATTATCTTTTATGGCGTGCACAGGTGTAGTCGCTACTTGGACGGCTACGTCGATGGTTCTCTGCCGTGTCCCCCACCGCATCATCCGGCGTATCATGCATGGGTTGCTCAGGATCAGGCCATCCTCTCTGCGATCCAATCGTCGCTCACCGAGGGGGTGTCCTCCTTGGTCCTCTTCACTGCCACGTCCCAGGAGGCGTGGTCTGCTCTTCACACGAGCTTCGCATCTCAGCAGCATGCGCGTGCTCACACTATTCGTATGGAGCTGGGGGAGACCAAGCTTCTTGACCTCAGTGTCACCGACTACTTCGGCAAGATAACGCGTCTCACAGATACCCTGGCCTCCATTGGCCAGCCGCTTCGTAAAGAGGACTTCACCACCTTTGTCATGAACGGACTGGACGACGACTATGATAACCTTGCTGAAAACATCAATGGTCGTGACACTCCGCTTGAACCTCGTGAGCTCTATGCCCGCCTCCTCACCACGGAAGGAGCGCATCAAGTCCCGCCGGTCCAACGCGAGTTTTATTGCTGCTAATGCTGCCACACGTGGTAAAGGGAAGCCCTTCAAGTCACCTGCCGGTGGCAAATCAGTACCATTGACTCCACAGGCTCAGCGGCCGCCCGTTGCAGCCCCCCTGCCGATGACCGGGGGTGGTCGTCTGTGTGCCTACTGCCCCTCATGTGGCGTCAGCTCCCCTGTCAGCCGTGCAGTCTTCCAGGTCACATCGCTTCCCGCTGTCTTCACCGCTTCAAGCAGGACTTCCTTGGCATCGGCAACAATGGCAAAGGCAACGAGAAGCAGGCTGCCTTGGCCACTCATGAGCCTACTCGTCAAGCAGGCCACACTCCATCATATCCCATCGATCCAACTTGGTACATGGACACGGGTGCTACGAATCATCTGACAGGCGAGATGGGCAAACTCTCCATGCAGGAACAGTACCGTGGACATGATCAGATTCACACCGCCAATGGAGCAGGTATGCACATATCACATGTTGGTCAGGCCTCCCTCTTAACTCGCACAGAAAAATCCCTTCGTCTCCGCAATGTTCTTAGAGTTCCTTTTGCTACTCGTAGCTTATTTTCTGTTCCTCAACTTACTCGTGATAACAATGTTTTCACTGAGTTTCATCCTTTTTATTTTTCTATCAAGGATTGGGCCACGAGGGACGTTCTACTTAGAGGTCGCCTGTGTGATGGACTCTATGCACTTGATCTACCATCTGCTTCTCGAGCGTTCAGCGGTGTTCGTGTTTCGCCCACTCATTGGCATGCACGGCTTGGTCATCCTGCCACTCCCATAGTTCGTAATGTTCTTCATCGTCATAGTCTTCCCGTTATGTCCAATAAAGATGCTGCCATAGTCTGTGATGCCTGTCAGCAAGGCAAGAGTCATCAACTTTCATTTTCGGATTCGAGTCGTGTCGTTAAAACTCCACTTGAGCTTATTTTTCTGATGTATGGGGGCATGCCCAAACTTTTGTGAGTGATCATAATTATTATGTCAGTTTTATTGATGCTTATAGTCGATTTACTTGGATTTACCTTATCAAGCGTAAATCTGATGTGTTTGATGTGTTTCTACAATTTCAAGCTCTCGTTGAGTGTCTTCTCAAGCATAAGATTATCCATGTCCAAACCGATTGGGGGGGGGTGAGTATCACAACCTCAATTCTTTTTTTAATCAGCTTGGAATCTCACATCGTGTGTCTTGTCCTCATACACATCAGCAAAATGGCACGGTTGAATGTAAGCATCGTCACATTGTTGAGACTGGCCTAACTTTACTTGCCCATGCATCGGTGCCTTTTAGGTTTTGGAGTGATGCATTTTCCACTGCCTGTTTTCTCATAAATAGGCTTCCTACACGACTTCTTGGGATGAAAACACCGCTTGAATTGTTGCTTAATGAGTCTCCGGATTATACCTTTCTCAAAGTTTTTGGTTGTGCTTGCTGGCCTCATCTTCGTCCATATAATAAGCGCAAGCTTGAGTTTCGGTCAAAACTTTGTGTTTTTCTTGGGTATAGCTCTCTTCATAAAGGATACAAGTGTCTCCACATTCTGTCTAATCGTGTCTACATCTCGCGTGATGTTGTGTTTGACGAGAATGTATTCCCGTTCTCGTCTTTCTCGACGACTCCCGCACCTCCAGTCTCATCCTCGTCCTCCACTTCTCCTCTGCCTGCTCAATTTGTTGATATTGCATACTCTCCTGCGTTGTTGCCTAATCATGCTGTAGGTACAGGTCGTGGAGCTCGCCTTGAGTTATTGGATGAACAGGAGGAGTTGGATGCACCTGACGTGCGGCATGGTGCAATGCATGCGCCATGCATGCCTCCCGCTGCACCACATGCAGTGGTT
The DNA here is from genome assembly GCF_018294505.1 of Triticum aestivum. Lineage (NCBI taxonomy): Eukaryota > Viridiplantae > Streptophyta > Magnoliopsida > Poales > Poaceae > Triticum > Triticum aestivum. The sequence goes on from NC_057807.1 coordinate 571,754,701, forward strand.
GCCACTGGACCGGGGTCTGTTGCGGAACGTAGCAGAAATTCAAAATTTTCTACGCAACGCCAAGATCAATCTATGGAGTAATCTAGCAACGAGGGGAAGGAGAGTGCATCTACATACCCTTGTAGATTGCTAAGCGGAAGCGTTCAAGAGAACGGGTTGAAGGAGTCGTACTCGTCGAAATCCAAATCACCGGAGATCCTAGTGCCGAACGGACGGCACCTCCGCGTTCAACACACGTGCAGCCCGGTGACGTCTCCCATGCCTTGATCCAGCAAGGAGAGAGGAGAAGTTGAGGGAGAGCTCCGGCATCACGACGGCATGGTGGTGGAGCTTGTGGTATTTCTGCAGGGCTTCGCCAAGCTCTACGGAGGAGGAGGAGGTGTTGGGGAGGGAGAGGCTGCGCCAGGGACAAGGGTGCAGCTCCCATGCGCCTCCCCACTATATATAGGGGTGGAGGGGGCTTATTTCTTGCCCTCCAAGTCCATTGTGGCGTTGGCAAAGGTGGGAGGAAAGAAATCCCATCCTTTCCTTTCCCCACCGATTGTTATCCCCCCTTTTTAGGGATCTTGATCTTATCCCTTCGGGATATGATCTTATTCCTTCTAAGGGGGGATCTTGGTGCGCCTTGACCAGGGGTGTGGGGCCTTGCCCCCATTACCCACGTTCATGTGGGTCCCCCCTTGCAGGTGGGCCCCACTCCGGAACCTTCTAGAAACTTCCCGGTACAATACCGAAAAATCCCAAACATTTTTCGATGGCCAAAATAGGACTTCCCATATATAAATCTTTACCTACGAACCATTCCGGAACTCCTCGTGATGTCCGGGATCTCATCCGAGACTCCGAACAACTTTCGGTAACCACGTATATCTATTCCCTATAACCCTAGCGTTATCGAACCTTAAGTGTGTAGACCCTACGGGTTCGGGAACCATGCAGACATGACAGAGACGTTCTCCGATCAATAACCAACAGAGGGATCTGGATACCCATGTTGGCTCCCACATGTTCCACGATGATCTCATCGGATGAACCACGATATCGAGGATTCAATCAATCCCGTATTCAATTTCCTTTGTCTAGCGGTATTGTACTTGCCCGAGATTCGATCGTCGGTATCCCGATACCTTGTTCAATCTCGTTACCGGCAAGTCTCTTTACTCGTTCCATAACACATCATCCTGTGATCAACCCCTTGGTCACATTGTGCACATCATGATGATGTCCTACCGAGTGGGCCCAGAGATACCTCTCCGTCAACCGGAGTGACAAATCCCAGTCTCGATTCGTGCCAACCCAACAGACACTTTCGGAGATACCCGTAATGCACCTTTATAGCCACCCAGTTACATTGTGACATTTGGTACACCCAAAGCATTCCTACGGTATCCGGGAGTTGCACAATCTCATGGTCTAAGGAAATGATACTTGACATTAGAAAAGCTTTAGCATACGAACTACACGATCTTTTGTGCTAGGCTTAGGATTGGGTCTTGTCCATCACATCATTCTCCTAATGATGTGATCCCGTTATCAACGACATCCAATGTCCATGGTCAGGAAACCGTAACCATGTATTGATCAACGAGCTAGTCAAATAGAGGCTTACTAGGGACATGGTGGTGTCTATGTACCCACACATGTATCTGAGTTTCCTATCAATACAATTATAGCATGGATAATAAACGTTTATCATGAACAAGGAAATATAATAATAATAACTAATTTATTATTGCCTCTAGGGCATATTTCCAACAGTCTCCCACTTGCACTAGAGTCAATAATCTAGTTCACATCGCCATGTGATTAACATTGATAGGTCACATCGCCATGTGACCAACATCCAAAGAGTTTACCAGTGTCACTAAACTAGTTCACATCACCATGTTATTAAGACTCAATGAGTTCTGGGGTTTGATCATGTTTTGCTTGTGAGAGAGGTTTTAGTCAACGGGTCTGCAACATTCAGATCCGTATGTATTTCACAATTCTCTATGTCATATTGTAAATGCTGCTTCCACGCTCTACTTGGAGCTATTCCAAATGGTTGCTCCACTATACGTATCCGGTTTGCTACTCAGAGTCACTCGGATAGGTGTTAAAGCTTGCATCGACGTAACCCTTTACGCCAAACTCTTTATCACCTCCATAATCGAGAAACATGTCCTTATTTACTCCAAGGACAATTTTGACCGCTGTCCAATGATCCGTACCTGGATCATTCCTATACCCCTTGACTGACTCATAGCAAGGCACACTTCCGATGCGGTACATAGCATAGCATACTATAGAGCCTATGTCTGAAGCATAGGGGACGACCTTCGTCCTTTATCTCTCTTCTGCCATGGTCGAGCTTTAACTCTGAACTTCATACCTTACAACTCAGGCAAGAACTCCTTCCTTGACTGATCCATCTTGCACACCTTCAAGATTATGTCAAGGTATGTGCTCATTTGAAAGTATTATTAAGCATTTTGATCTATCTTATAGATCTTGATGCTTATTGTTCAAGTAGCCTAATCCAGGTTTTGCATTGAAAAACACTTTTCAAATAACCCTATATGCTTTCTAGAAATTCTACATCATTTCTGTTCAACAATATGTTTACGACATATACTTATCAGAAATTCTATAGTGCTCCCACTCACTTCTTTGGAAATACAAGTTTCTCATAAACTTTGTATAAACCCAAAAACTTTGATCATCTCATCAAAGTGTACATTCCAACTTCGGGATGCTTACTCCAGTCCTTAGAAGGATTGCTGGAGCTTTGCATATTTGTTAGCGTTCTTCAGGATTAACAAAACCTTCTGGTTGTATCACATACAACCTTTCCTCAAGGATATCGTCGAGGAAACATTGATTTGACATCCTATCTGCAAGATTTCATAAATCATGCAGTAATTGCTAACATAATCCCAACAGACTCTTAGCATCGCTACGAGTGAGAAAGTCTCATCATAGTCAACTCCTTGAACTTGTCGGAAAACTTAACGACAAGTCGAGCTTTCTTAATGGTGATACTTACCATCATTGTCTGTCTTCCTTTTAAAATCCATCTGTACCCAACGGCCTTATGACCATCAAGTATTTCTTCCAAAGTCATGGATCCTTTCTCGGATTTTATGGCCTCGAGCCATTTGTCAGAATCCGGGCCCACCATCGCTTCTCCATAGCTCGTAGGTTCACTGTTGTCTAGCAACATGACCTCTAAGACAGGATTGTGTACCACTCTGAAGTAGTACGCATCCTTGTCGACCTACGAGGTTCGGTAGTGACTTGATCCGAAGTTTCATGATCACTATCATAAGCTTCTACTTCAATTGGTGTAGGTGCCACAGGAACAACTTCATGTGCCCTGCTACACACTAGTTGAAGTGATGGTTCAACAACCTCATCAAGTCTCCACCATCCTCCCACTCAATTCTTTCGTGAGAAACTTTTCCTCGAGAAAGGACCTGATTCAAGAAACAATCCCTATTGCTTTCGGATCTGAATTAGGAGGTATACCCAACTGTTTTGGGTGTCCTATGAAGATGCATTTTATCCGCTTTGGGTTCGAGCTTATCAACCTGAAACTTTTTCACATAAGCGTCGCAGCCCCAAACTTTTAAGAAACGACAATTTAGGTTTCTCCAAACCATAGTTCAAATGGTGTCGTCTCAATGGAATTATGTGGTGCCCTATTTAAGTGAGTGCGGTTGTCTCTAATGCCTAACCCATGAACGATAGTGGTAATTTGATAAGAGACATCATGGTACGCACCATATCCAATAAGGTGCAACTATGATGTTCGGACACACCATCACACTATGGTGTTCCAGGCGGTATTAATTGTGAAACAATTTCCACAATGTCTTAATTGCATGCCAAAGATCGTAACTCAGATACTCATCTCTATGATCATATCATAGACATTTTATCCTCTTGTCACGATGATCTTCAACTTCACTTTGAAATTACTTGAACCATTCAATAATTTAGACTTGTGTTTCATCAAGTAAATATACTCAGTATCTACTCAAATCATCTGTGAAGCAAGAACATAACGACATCCACTGCGTGCCTCGGCACTCATTGGACTGCACACATCAAAATGTATTACTTCCAACAAGTTGCTTTCTTGTTCCATTTTACTGAAAACAAGGCTTTCAGTCATCTTGTCCATGTGGTATAATTTGCATGTCTCAAGTGATTCAAAATCAAGTGAGTCCAAACGGTCCATCTGCATGGAGTTTCTTCATGCGTATATACCAATAGACATGGTTTGCATGTCTCAAACTTTTTTAAAAACGAGTGAGTCCAAAGATCCATCAACATGGAGCTTCTTCATGCGTTTTATACCAATATGACTTACATGGCAGTGCCACAAGTAGGTGGTACAATCTTATATCTTTTGGCATGAACATGTGTATCACTACGATCGAGATTCAATAAACCATTCTTTTTAGGTGCAAGACCATTGAAGGTATTATTCAAATAAACAGAGTAACCATTATTCTCCTTAAATGAATAATCGTATTGCGATAGACATAATCCAATCATGTCTATGCTCAACGCAAACACCAAATCTCGATGGTAGAGGGAGCGTGCGATGCTTGATCACATCAACCTTGGAAACACTTCCAACACATATCATGAGCTCACCTTTAGCTAGTCTCCGTTTATTCCGTAGCTTTTATTTCGAGTTACTAACACTTAGCAACCGAACCGGTATCTAATACCCTGGTGCTACTAGGAGTACTAGTAAAGTACACATCAACATAATGTATATCCAATATACTTCCGTCGACCTTGCCTGCCTTCTTATCTACCAAGTATCTAGGGTGGTTCTACTTTAGTGTCTGTTCCTCTCATTACAGAAGCACTTAGTCTCGGGTTTGGGTTCAACCTTGGGTTTTCACTAGAGCAGCAACTGTTTTGCCGTTTCATGAAGTATCCCTTCTTTCCGTTGCCCTTCTTGAAACTAGTGGTTTTACTAACCATCAACAATTGATGCTCCTACTTGACTTCTACTTTTGCGATGTCAAACATCGCGAATACTTCAAGGATCATCATATCTATCCCTGATATGTTATAGTTCATCACGAAGCTCTAGTAGCTTGGTGGCAATGACTTTGGAGAAAAATCACTATCTCATCTGGAAGATCAACTCCCACTCGATTCAAGTGATTGTTGTACTCAGACAATCTGAGCACATGCTCAATGATTGAGTTTTTCTCCCTTAGTTTGCAGGCTAAGAAAATCGTCGGAGGTCTTATACCTCTTGATGTGGGCACGAGCCTGAAATCCCAATTTCAGCCCTCGAAACATCTCATATGTTCCGCGACATTTCAAAATCGTCTTTGGTGCCTCAACTCTAAACCATTTAACTGAACTATCACGTAGTTGTCAAAACGTGTATGTCAAATGTTCGCAACATCCACAGACGATGTTCGAGGTTCAGCACATCGAGTGGTGCATTAAGGACATAAACCTTCTACGAAGCAACGAGGACAATCCTTAGTTTACGGACCCACTCCGCATAATTGCTACTATCAACTTTCAATTATATTTTCTCTAGGAACATATCTTAAACAGTAGAACTAAAGCGCGAGCTTACGACATAATTTGCAAATACCTTTTTGACTATGTTCAGGATAATTAGGTTCATCTAATGAACTCCCACTCAGATAGACATCCCTCTAGTTATCTAAGTGATTACATGATCCGAGTCAACTAGGCCGTGTCCGATCATCACGTGAGACGGACTAGTTATCATCAGTGAACATCTTCATGTTGATCGTATCTACTATACGACTCATGCTCGACCTTTCGGTCTCTTGTGTTCCGAGGCCATGTCCGTACATGCTAGGCTCGTCAAGTCAACCTAAGTGTTTCGCGTGTGTAAATCTGGCTTACACCCGTTGTATGTGAACGTTAGAATCTATCACACCCGATCATCACGTGGTGCTTTGAAACAACGTACTTTCGCAACAGTGCACAGTTAGGGGGAACACTTTCTTGAAATTTTAATGAGGGGTCATCTTATTTACTACCGTCATTCTAAGCAAATAAGATGCATAAACATGATAAACATCACATGCAATCAAATTAGTGACATGATATGGCCAATATCATTTTGCTCCTTTTTGATCTCCATCTTCGGGGCTCCATGATCATCATCGTCACAGGCATGACACCATGATCTCCATCATCATGATCTCCATCATCGTGTCTCCATGAAGTTGTCTCACCAACTCATTACTTCTACTACTATGGCTACTGGTTAGCAATAAAGTAAAGTAATTACATGGTGTTGTTCAATGACACGCAGGTCATACAATAAATAAAGACAACTCCTATGGCTCCTGCCGGTTGTCATACTCATCGACATGCAAGTCGTGATTCCTATTACAAGAACATGATCAATCTCATACATCACATATCATTCATCACATTCTTTTTGGCCGTATCACATCACATAGCATCACCTGCAAAAACAAGTTAGACGTCCTCTAATTGTTGTTTGCATGTTTTACGTGGCTGCTATGGGTTTCTAGCAAGAACGTTTCTTACCTACGCAATAAACCACAACGTGATATGCCAATTGCTATTTACCCTTCATAAGGACCCTTTTCATCGAATCCGATCCGACTAAAGTGGGAGAGACTAGCACCCGCTAGCCACCTTATGCAACAAGTGCATGTCAATCGGTGGAACCTGTCTCATGTAAGTGTACGTGTAAGGTCGGTCCAGGCCGCTTTATCCCACAATACCGTCGAAACAAGATTGGACTAGTAACGGTAAGCATATTGAACAAAATCAACACCCACAACTACTTTGTGTTCTACTCGTGCATAGAATCTACGCAATAGACCTAGCTCATGATGCCACTGTTGGGGAACGTAGCAAAAATTCAAAATTTTCTATGCAACACCAAGATCAATCTATGGAGTAATATAGCAGCGAGAGGAAGGATAGTGCATCTACATACCCTTGTAGATCGCTAAGCGGAAGCGTTCAACAGAACGGGTTGAAGGAGTCGTACTCGTCGTGATCCAAATCACCGAAGATCCTAGTGCCGAACGGACGGCACCTCCGCGTTCAACACACGTGCAGCCCGGTGACGTCTCCCATGCCTTGATCCAGCAAGGAGAGAGGAGAAGTTGAGGGAGAGCTCCGGCAGCACGACGGCATGGTGGTGGAGCTTGTGGTATTTCTGCAGGGCTTCGCCAAGCTCTACGGAGGAGGAGGAGGTGTTGGGGAGGGAGAGGCTGCGCCAGGGACAAGGGTGCAGCTCCCATGCGCCTCCCCACTATATATAGGGGTGGAGGGGGCTTATTTCTTGCCCTCCAAGTCCATTGGGGCGTTGGCAAAGGTGGGAGGAAAGAAATCCCATCCTTTCCTTTCCCCACCGATTGTTATCCCCCCTTTTTAGGGATCTTGATCTTATCCCTTCGGGATATGATCTTATTCCTTCTAAGGGGATCTTGGTGCGCCTTGACCAGGGGTGTGGGGCCTTTCCCCCATTACCCACGTTCATGTGGGTCCCCCCTTGGAGGTGGGCCCCACTCTGGAACCTTCTAGAAACTTCCCGGTACAATACCGAAAAATCCCGAACATTTTTCGGTGACCAAAATAGGACTTCCCATATTTAAATCTTTACCTCCGGATCATTCCGGAACTCCTCGTGACGTCTGGGATCTCATCCGAGACTCCGAACAACTTTCAGTAACCACGTATATCTATTCCCTATAACCCTAGCGTCATCGAACCTTAAGTGTGTAGACCCTACGGGTTCGGGAACCATGCAGACATGACAGAGACGTTCTCCGATCAATAACCAACAGCGGGATCTGGATACCCATGTTGTCTCCCACATGTTCCACGATGATCTCATCGGATGAACCACGATGTCGAGGATTCAATCAATCCCGTATTCAATTCCCTTTGTCTAGCGGTATTGTAATTGCCCGGGATTCAATCGTCGGTATCCCGATACCTTGTTCAATATCGTTACCGGCAAGTCTCTTTACTCATTCCGTAACACATCATCCTGTGATCAACCCCTTGGTCACATTGTGCACATCATGATGATGTCCTACCGAGTGGGCCCAGAGATACCTCTCCGTCAACGGGAGTGACAAATCCTAGTCTCGATTCGTGCCAACCCAACAGCCACTTTCGGAGATACCCGTAGTGCACCTTTATAGCCATCCAGTTACGTTGTGATGTTTGGTACACCCAAAGCATTCCTACGATATCCGGGAGTTGCACAATCTCATGGTCTAAGGAAATGATACTTGACATTAGAAAAGCTTTAGCATACAAACTACACGATCTTTTGTGCTAGGCTTAGGATTGGGTCTTGTCCATCACATCATTCTCCTAATGATGTGATCCCGTTATCAACGACATCCAATGTCCATGGTCAAGAAACCGTAACCATCTATCGATCAACGAGCTAGTCAACTAGAGGCTTACTAGGGACATGGTGTTGTTTATGTACCCACACATGTATCTGAGTTTCCTATCGATACAATTATAGCATGAATAATAAACGATTATCATGAACAAGAAAATATAATAATAATAACTAATTTATTATTGCCTCTAGGGCATATTTCCAACAGGGTCCACAGCCCCGGCCTCGCCCACACCAGCTTCCCCTGGGCTGGCATCGACTGGATCGGCCTTGGATGGCATCGCACCAGCCTCCCCTAGGCTTGCCTCGCCTAGACTGGCCGTGGATGGCGTCGAGCGGATGGTCTTGCCTGGGCCGGTCTTGCTTGACCTCGAGCGTTCAGAGGTGTCGCCCGCTTCATCTCCCGTTGCATCGCCTGGCCCTGCCTCGTCCTTACCAGGCGCTTCTGCACTGTCAACAGATGCCTCGCCGACCTCCTTGGTGCCGCTGAACCCTGCTGCTGTTGCTCCACGACCGGCTGCTGTTGCTCAGCGATCGCATACACGCAGCAGGTCTGGCATTTTCTGTCCCAAGCAACGCAAAGATGGGACGGTGGCATGGCTTGCAGCCTACGTTGCTCATCTTCAGGGAGATCCTTTGGCTGAACCGCGTCAGTTTCAGGCTGCTCTCGGGATTCCTCATTGGTGTCAGGCTATGGAACAAGAGTTTCATGCGTTGTTGACAAATGGTAGCTGGCAACTTGTTCCTTCGGTCTCTGGTGTTAATGTCATTGATTCCAAGTGGGTCTTCAAAGTTAAGAAGCATGCCGATGGTTCTATTGAATGCTATAAGGCACGGTTAGTGGCGAAAGGATTCAAGCAACGGTATGGTCTTGACTATGAGGATACGTTCAGTCCGGTGGTCAAACCAACGACTATACGACTTCTGTTGTCCTTGGCTGTTACTCGAGGCTGGTTTCTCCGTTAGCTGGACGTTCAGAATGCTTTTTTACATGGAGTTCTAGATGAGGAGGTTTACATGCGTCAGCCCCCAGGGTTTGTTGATCCTGATCGCCCTCATCATCTGTGCCGCCTGGTCAAGGCGCTCTATGGGCTGAAGCAAGCTCCTCGTGCCTGGCATGCCAGATTGGGCTCTGTCCTTCGGTCACTTGGATTTGTTCCTTCCACTGCTGACACGTCACTCTTTCTTCTGCATCGGCCTGAGGTGACGATATATCTGCTGGTGTATGTTGATGATATTATCCTCATCAGCTCATCTGATACTGCTGCTGATCGTCTGATCTCTTCTTTGAGTGGTGACTTTGCGGTGAAGGATTTAGGAATGTTGCATTACTTCCTTGGCTTGGAAGTCTCTCGTTCTCCTGTTGGTTTGACACTCACACAGCATAAGTATTCCATGGATTTGTTGCGAAGGGCAGGTATGCTACAGTATAAACATGCCATGACTCCTATGTCTGCTACTGATCGTTTGTCTGCTTTTGATGGAGATCCTCTCACTTCCGATGATTCCACTGAGTATCGCAGTATTGTTGGTGGTCTGCAGTATCTGACTATCACTCGGTCTGACATCTCCTACGCAGTCAATCGTGTTTGTCAGTTTCTTCATGCTCCTCGGACTTCTCACTGGACAGCAGTGAAGTGTATTCTTCGCTATGTTCGCTTCACTGCCTCATATGGTTTACTTCTTCATCCAGCACCGTCTTTTACGCTTTCTGCTTTTTTGGATGCAGACTGGGCTGGTAATCCAGATGACAGGTGATCCACGGGGGGCCATGCTGTCTTCTTTGGTCCTAATTTGATCGCCTGGGCTGCTCGTAAACAAGCTACGGTGTCCAGGAGTAGCACTGAAGCTGAATACAAGGCAGTTGTCAATGCTACAGCTGAGATCATATGGGTACAGTCCTTATTGAGAGAGTTGGGAGTTGCTCAACCTCAGCCACCTGTCCTTTGGTGTGACAACATTGATGCTACATATCTATCATCTAATCCAGTGTTTCATGCTCGGACAAAACACATTGAAGTTGACTATCACTTTGTGCGAGAACGTGTTGCATAGAAGCTACTCTCTATCAAGTTTATCTCTTCTAAAGATCAACTTGCTGACATCTTCACGAAGCCCTCTACCACAACCTCAGTTTATAGGCTGTAGGCACAATCTTAACGTACTTTGTACCTTAGGGCATAGTTAATATTGAGGGGGGGTGTTAGACTATATTTATACGTAGCCTCTGTATAGATCTTGTATATTATACTGTACACCTTTGTGTACCCCTTATATATATGAGATAGCCACACCCGTTATGGGTGTTGTGCAGTTTCCCAAAACCCTACGTTTGACACCGAGTGCCTGTCGCCGGAAATACACATCACATCATCGCCGAGCATCCAATTACCGACGCGATCTAATCAATCTCAGGTATATCATATTACTATTCCCTACAATTAGTAAAACTTTGTGCTTTGAGGAAGAAACAATTTGATAAAAGTAGTTTTTTTTGCGGAATTGATAAAAGTTGTTGCCAAGGAAAAATTCTAGAAGCAAAGAAGTATATTTCATGTTAATTATTTGTCTGTTTCGGTTGATATGAAATCACTTCATTGAAAAAAGGATTTAACTCACGGTGTTTAAATATTTATTCAGATTTACTGTGCATGTGTTGCTAAAAGAAGCTTTTCAAATTTAAAATCATTGAAGAACCATTTGTGATAAGCAATTACCTCTTTTTTTTTTGCAAAAATGATAAACAGTGACCTCCAACAGAGCTTAAATGGGTAGGCAACATTATCCATTGAGAAGAAACCGATGGATAATATTGATATTGACATTGACACAATCACAAAGTGACTTCGCATCGAAGAGTCTTATAAGAAAATTTGTAGATAATACGCATATTATGTTTATATCAAGGGGCCCCAAATTATACTTTCGCCCCGGGCCCCCAAAATCTTAGGACCGGCCCTGCCACTGAAGCGCCAAAGCCAATCCTTCCATGCAGCCAGCAAGCTCAGCATGCATGACGTCAGGGCATGAAAAAAGAGAGCGGCAATCCGAGAAGATGACGGCGCCGTCCTGGTCATGCAATATCATGCCGGCGCCTGCAATACCATCGGCCGTAGATGGAGACCCATCAACGTTCAGCTTGATCCATCTTGTAGGAGGAGGCTGCCATTTAGAAGGTGGTGGCTTTGGAATTTTTGCATGCAACAATGGCTGAGCCACACCATCCTCATCTGCCACCATCTTCCCTTTCACTAGCTCCACCGTGGAATAGTGTTGCCAGGTTGATTAAAGGGGTGAAAGATGGGGAGGGCTACCTAAACCTGGACTGTCCTCTTGCCGCACTTGCCAATCAGCTGACGCGGAGGCACTTGGCTCGTCCCACATGGACAAACAGTGCAGTGACAAGATGACATGGTCCTTGTAAAACAAACAAACATTTTTTTTCGCATAATTTTCGCAGTACTACGGTAATTAGAAACAAGAAGCTGAGGACAGGTTGAGGCTTGACCTATTAAAGCTGACTCCGTGGATCCGTGCAGAGGAACCTAGTACTTGACTTGCACTCGTAGTTCGTTGTTGACATCGCTGAACTAAAGAAGATGGGTGCGCACCCTCACCGGACACTACACGGTACCTATGAACGTACGCGTGCACATCTTACATTCGGATCACTGCTGCACCTGGGTGCACGTTTTGCTCAAACGCACGCTAGCTAAGATGAGATCGATTGAAAGAACAAAATCCACTACGGCTGTGGTTGGCTTGGGGTGCCT